>NC_068397.1:27839521-28139521 GCF_023724105.1 Carassius gibelio
CTGTCTGGCTTTACTTGTTCTATAGGCTTGTCTAATTTTATTAGGTCGGTAACTCGATCTAGTTTCACTTGCTCTGTTACTTTATCTTGGTCTGTTTTTGTCTGTTCAGCACCTCTCTCAACTTTGACAGGCTCTGTTACTCTCTCAACCTTAACTTGTTCAGTGATTCTGTCTACTCTAGTCTGTTGATCTGTACTTCTGTCTGTTTTAATTATTGGTTGCAGGGGTCTGAGTTGAAAGGCTGGTGGGTACTTGGCACAGCTCTGGTCAGGTGCTACAGTTTCACTGCCTTTATTCATCGCCTTGTGCCAGCGGTTAGTATTCTCCTGTTCAGTGAGAGCCGGTTTGTTAGTTTCCATGCTAAGACTTGGTCCCTGTGAAGGGAGAAAGGCACTATCATGTGTGGATTGTCCTAAAGTTGCAGCGCAGGGAAGCTCTTTGTTGACATGTCGGATCTTATCCGCGTCAGTGAGAGAGTTTCCACAAGGCCCCCCTGAGACATGCCTGATACGTGGGTCTTCAAATGGGACATACTGCACAAGTCCTGGACGGCTAGGTCCGACAGGCCCTGGATGCACAGGTCTTCTTGGAACCACTGCCATGCTCCTGTCTTCACGCCGTTCAGACCATGACAATCCTGAAGTCCTGGAAAACCACTGGCCCATCTCTGCACTCACAGGCTCACGTTTCCATCGTACAAGAGCAGAATCTGCTCGGTAGTTCTGTCCACTCCTGGGTGGCAGGAATCTCCTGTAGGAGGGGGGTGGGATGTAACCAGGGGGCTCCATACCAGTAAGTTCATGGTAAAATAGATCTGTCCTATATGATTCTGGTCTCAGGAGCTCTGCACTTTGGGAGTAACAAATGGACCGGTCTCGAAGCAGTTCTGAGCTCTGAGAGTAACAAAGGGATCGGTCCCGTAAGAGATCGGCACTATGTGAGTGGCTGAAAAAACGATCACGCAGTAGTTCTGCACTCTGTGAATGACTGATAAATCTGTCTCTTAGTGGTTCAGCACTTTGAGAGTGGCTCAGCATGCGATCTCGAATAGGTTCTGCACTCTGTGAAAAGCAAATGGATCGATCTCTTAGAGGCTCTGCACTCTGAGAATAACAACCAGACCGGTCTCTGAGTGGTTCTAAATTCTGAGAGAAGCACACTGAGCGGTCTCTGGGTTTGGACACGGGTTCAGAGGACAACGTTTCCCAGCTCCCCCTGTTTTGCTGGTGAGTCTCATAAGATGGTGGCTTGACGGGGCGGCTGAACCGTGGTTTTGGTACAACTGCAGAAGGAGCATGACTTTGTGTCTGACCACTCCACCTTTCCCCTGCTGGCCATTCACTGTGGTATCGACCATATGGAGCAGAGCTGCTGCTTCTTTGTGTAGGGGGATGATTTGGGGCACTGGATTGAGGCAGTTCTCCATAGTGGGGATCTTCTGGGGAAAGGACTCGTGGGAGCGACTGGGACTTGGCTCGCACTGTGGTGGAAACACTGCAATCTGCTGGTCGCAGTCGGTGTTGCTGCTCCTGAGACCAATGTTCAGCCTCGCCATCTGACAGCTGCCGGCCCAAGCCCACTGCAGGGTGCCACTCCTCTGTTCCCAGGCTCTGGCATTTTCTCTCTCCAGTCACATGTAACGTCTCTGGGCCTGAGTCTATAGGTTCCCGTATCCATGGGCCTTCCTCCCAGCGTGCCAGTGGCCTCTCAGCCCTCAGCTCCTCAACAGCTAGTACTGGACCTCGCCACAATCCTCCAGACACTCTGAGTTCCCTGGGATCAGCATAGTCCAATAGAGCACTGAAGTCCTGTCCCCTCCTTCTCCAGAATGCAATATCTCGCTCATCTGCATGTTCAGAGAACGTCAGGCTGGGAGCATCATAGAACCTAGCAACAGAGACAAATATATGTCATTTATGAAGGTAGAATTTTTTTTTTAAATGCACTCTGAAATCATCTTTAAATGATGATTAGGTCACAGAAATGAATAAAATTATATTCATATAGTCCATTGCTATTTGCACTTAGTGTAAATAGCATCTATCGCTAAGAAAATATGCTATTTTCACTTAGTGTAAATAGCATCTAATTATAATATAATAGTGTAAATTGCATCCAGAATAATGATGAAACACATTCAAAATAAATCTGCTGATAACTTGCAAAATTTCAAACAAAATAGATGTAATTTATTAGTGTCAGTTGAATTTGTTTAATATCTATAAACTCTCAAAATTTTTTATGTTAATGTTAAAGGGGTCATCGGACGGCCATTTTCCACAAGTTGATATGGTTCTTTAGGGTCTTAATGAAAAGTAGATAACATACTTTGGTTAAAATTTCTTAGTGATAGTAAAAACAGCACTTTTTACATGACACATCACTCAGGGCGGGTCTACGTTAAGACAGCAATGTCATTCAACTATAGTGGGAATGGACTGTGACCTCACACAAAAAAGAAGCTGAAAATTATTTTAGTAGATAAAAACACTGGGTGGATTTGAGTGGAGTTTGAGTGGTTGTGTACACACACTGCCAACACATTTATGTTCAAACAACTTGTTAAAGTGCATATCGCATCCGATGAACCCTTTAAATGTTTTGATGTGTGTCTTTTAGGTGTCATAAACCTTGACCATGCTAGCCAAGATCGGTGTTCACCGGTGATGATTGCCATTACTTTTTGAAATGGCTTGTGGCAGGGATATTTAATGCAGATTATTTAATGCAGTTCTTGATCATACTTTTTCTTTGTATTTTTCTGTGCTTCACCATGTAATGCTTTGATACACTTATTTGGAAAGTGTCTTTACCTGCAAGTCGTTCATAAACTCAAGATCTTAAAGACCTTCTTCACAGCTTCCGAACGATGAGGCATATTCAGATTTTCTTTCTATTGGTAAATATCCATTTCATCCAAAGTTTTAACATGTTACTGTTTATAGTCACTGCTACAAACAATTAATTGTGTGAGCGAACTTTTCGAATGATTCAAAGTGACTCACAAACAGATTCACATTGAGGTTTTGCTAACTTGTTTGCTGATTGATTTACTCACAAAACTTACATCGATTTTTCTGTGTCTGATTCTAAAACAAAATACAACAGAAAACAAAAAAAAGTAAGTGACACCTGCAGCACCAGTCAATAGCACATAATAGATTTAAATCATTTTTATTTATCTTTCCTGCCATTTCTTTTAATTTAACTTTTGGTGACATATTTATGTTATGGTTATGTTAGCTGCACATCAAAAACATAGGTATGGTGAGGATTTGAACTCTCTACTTACATGCTAAATGAAGCTACTACACACTAGTATGATGCAGGCCTAGGCTAACTTAATGGTTTAAAAATCCATTTTAATAGTGAAAATACATATTTTTTTATTATTGGTTCAGAATCTCGTAAGAATTTGATGTGAAACAAACTTTTAAAGGCAACAAATTCGATTTTTAATTTAGATTTTTAATTTTTGATTTAATTGTGGATTTTAAATGATTATTTATATGATATATATATGTATGTATGTATGTATGTATATATATATATATATATATATATATATATATATATATATTTTTTTTTTTTTTACAATGGTCAAAATTCACTTAAACCAATTGGAATTAATTTAAATCCAAGGGGCCATTCACATCCAGAACTTTAATTAAAGATCATATTTTCAACACCAAACAAGACATTGTTCTTTGTGGACACTTTACAGTGCACACTTACCCACTGTCTGTAGCTAGAGAGTCACCCAGAGGTTGCAGTTCACCAAGGAAAGCAACAGGAACCTCCAGTCTCCGTTGAATTCTTTCATGGCCCTCATTAATGTTGTTATTGTTCTCTGGGTAGGCCTTCACTGGGGCCGGCCTGTACACCCCCGTGCCTGCTTCTGCTCCCCCCTCAATTGTCCCAAATCCATTCAGAGTTCCACCACCACCACCTCCAGCAGGCCGGTTCTCTACATTATCACGGCGACATTCGTTGTTTCGATTGTCATAAGGCGCAGAGGAAGAGGAGGAGGCAGGGCCGCCCCTGGGCAGTTTGTATCCATGAGAGATCAGCAGGTCCTCCACACTGTACATGATGTGTGTGTGTGTGTGGACGGAATTGGAAAGGGAGCCCAAAGGCGTGTGTAAGTGTGTGTGTGTGGCCTATGGGCAGTGCTGGTGCAGCAGGCGGGGACACAGCTGCTCAGCAGAGGCCATCACTGGAGAATAAGAGAGACAGAGAGGTAGAGAGAACATTACACTCTAAAACAATAACCATCTGCTCTGCAGAGACCTAACCATCTTCTTGGTTGAGCACATGAAACTTTAAAGCTACATTCAGCATCTATTCTTTAGATCTGATGTGGACACACCCTGTCGGGTTATTATATAACCAATGCACAAAATCTTCAAGTGCAAACTCAGAAGTGCAGCTTAAAGTCATTGTGTTACTCTGCACCCATTTCACAGCCATTATCTGGGCTTGCATGATATTTTTCAGCTTTTTTATGATTCTCAACATATATATCTCAGTTGTAAAGGAACCAGATTCACTGTTGCCATGCAGATTTAAAATGTTCAATATAAGTAAAATACAGTAACAAAATTATCAAAGCATGTTTTTCATGGTGTTTCTCACCAAAATAACAGGAATTGTAATCTTTACTCATTTTGATTGACTGTATATATATACTTATATAATAATACAACATAATTTGGTTGTATTTGTACATATGGTACAGACACTTTTGTATTTTTTGAGTGATAATGCAAATGAATCTTGAATTTTTCATTAAAATTTTGAACTGATTAATTGAAACAGACAGTCAGAAATCAGATTGAACTAACTCACTGAAACTGAATGATTAAAAAACATGAATATATCTAAAAACAACAAACAACACCAAATGCAATTATAAAAAAAAATGTTTTCAAAAAGGTATTCTGAAAAAATAACATGAAAAATTTAGTGGGAACCAAGACAAGTGTCAATAACAAGACACAAGTATCATGCATTTTAAATAAATAAACTGTGTGTGTCTGTATATACAGTAAATATAGACACACACACACAAACATAAACAGTACATACTATATAGATAGATAGATAGATAGATAGATAGATAGATAGATAGATAGATAGATAGATAGATAGATAGATAGATAGATAGATAGATAGATAGATAGATAGATAGATAGATAGATAGATAGATAGATAGATAGATAGATAGATAGATATTGATATATTGACTTTTACAAAGAAATACGTGCTTACGTTGCAATGGATAATGTTTAATGTTAATGTATACTGAAAATATGTAGTGTTTACTAAGAAAAACATTTCACTCACAAATTGCAAGTACATTCTTCAAATAATTATAAACAGCAAGTAACACTTTGAATTAAACATGGAAATCTGAGGCAGAAACACGTTTTTAAAGATTTTTTCCATGCATGCCTAAAAATCTTTGTTTTATTTACAACTTTTGAAAAATCACTCACATACATATTTAATGATAAAGATTATAGGTCACATTTACACAAGAGACATACCTACTTACAAATCAGCAAATACTGATTGTTGAATTTATGTTTAAATGACTGTTCAAAAATAATCATCTAGTAACATTGTATCTGATTTGCCAATAGAGCAAAACAGTTTCCATGGTGATTTAAAATAAATGAACCACACCTCAGTGCTGAACATATCAAAGCAGTAACCTTTGATCCCAGCAGTGACCTTTAATTGACCTTGAACTAGGTTAAAAGAAAAAGAGAGATAATGACCTTGACTCGTGCTTTGCAGCAGCTCTGTGTGCATTTGTGTGTGTGTGTGTGTGTGTTTGCCAAAACACTATCTTGTTTTCTTGAGTAATGCTTAGACTGATTTAATGAGTGGCATTCGGTCAGGTTGAATTCACAGTGAGCCATGCAATACCACCAGCTACGCTTGAGGCTTTGGCTAGATCCTTTTTTAACTAGTCAGGAGCCTGCTTACCGTCTCTGCACTTTTTTGTTGTCAACACACACACACCTGACCTCCGGATGACCTCTATGCGAAACAATTTCTGCGCAATTAGATGCATGACATAACCAGTACATTAAACTACTGTCTAATGAATCCAGAAACCACACGCATAAAATATGCATACTTTTGTCAGTGTGTTTTGTTTCCGTTTGCAGTCTGAAAACCTCTCTGTGGGTCGGTTATCGCATTGCAGAACCCTTAAAACCACCCATGCTTTAACAACCAATGTAAATTTGTGAAATATGGGGTTGAAATTACATTGAGGTTGAGGATATTGCATTTCCCCTGCCAGCTGTAACTCTGATTGGTGTGGTATAGGAGTGACATCATCACTGTGAGCAGCCAATCGCGTTCCTCTGAGTCTGAATCAGCTGTAACCTACAGCAGAATTCTACGTAAAACTAAATAAAGAGTGAAAAATCCAACAATGTTGTTGGATACACAGCTCTCGCTCTTTTACTGCCTGTGACACAGTTAACCTAGCCTCCTCCCTCCAATACTGCATTCTCAACAATACCAGTACAAATGCAGGTGTCATCGCAGGCTGATCATATCACACCAGCAATAGTGCTCCTTTTTAGTCGTAGGGATCAGGGAAGAGAGACGGCAATAGTCAAAGTGTGATTTGACCATGACAGCTGCTGTCAACGATAGCACATCGGTGTTGCTGGGTAGAAAAAGGGGTGTTGCTGCCTCATGTTGATTGAATATGAGAGTGTCACAGCATCACCACTGGAATGGAGGTTCATAATTACAACCATTGACTGTATCCCAGAGGGGGACTTCACAAAACACTGATCTGACATCATTTATCTAATCTTGTCATTCACAAATCTTCTGTGATTTACTAATATATCTGCTCACTATACGTGTATGTATATGTATGTACATTGCATCATAAATGCAAACACGTTTGCATGTACATATATTCTTTTTTGTCTTACAATTTATCCTTCGTTTATCACTGATCATTAAAAAACTTTGAAAGCTGAAAGGTAATGACAAAATATCACCAGAAATGCCTATTCAGCAAAATGCTAATGCATTTCTGTTATGCATTTTCTTTTGTAGATATGCATTACATTAGAAATGCAAAAAAAAACATTACCATGAAAAAAAAAAAAAAAAAAAAAACATTTAAAAGATAAGTATCACTAACACTGCACATCCAGCAGAATTTGTATGACTTTTTCATGAATTATTGTTGTTTTCTGTATCTGCATTAAATCACAAAAAAAAAACATATTCAAAACATAAATATGGACTTCACACGCCTCATGATGGCATCAGCAGCCTAGATGTGTGTCAGATAATACAAACAAACTTCACCATATGCACACACTTCAGTAAGGACTAATCACAATGAAATGTTTTAATATCTTAAGTGTTTCTCCTAGATTAAAAAGAGTGCAAATTTAGATCTACGCTTAAAGGGACAGTTCACCTCAAAATTAAAAATCCTGCCACCATGCTGTTTTTAACCCGGATGACTTTCTTTCTTACATAAAATGCAAAGCTGTTAAGCAGAATGACAATCTCAGTCACCATTCACTTTTACTGTAAGCAAAGAAATGCAATGTAAGTGAATGGTGACTAAACCTATCATTATGTTAACATCTGCTTTGTGTACCACAGGAGAAGGAATGTCATGGGAGTTTGAACGAGAGTAAATGATGACCGAATACTCATTTTAAAGATAACTGTGCTTCTAATAACCCTGATTTTTCTCCTGAGCAAAAAGATCTAATTACACATGTCTCCTTTAGACTTTCCCAAAGTGCAACGTTCTCAAATATTTCTCAACAAATTCTTCCATGAACTTAATTATTTGAGCTATGCTATTTTTTCTAATTCTAGACTCATATCTCGAGCAATGCTCTCCATCTAATTTCAGGAAAAACATCTGCGACAAAGTAAAAAAAAAAAAGACAACATAAACCAAAAACACTTTTTAATGAAAGTATAGGAGATGCATGTTCATCTAACTCACTTTCCACCTCCACTTCTGTTTCTACTCACTTCTATTAAGGCATTAAGAAGTCCAGAATATCTATTTAGAGCATGAGTTGGGTCTTGAGCCCTCCATCATGGTCAACAAGCCAAGTGTATTTACCTTAATCTCACTCAAGGATAAAAACCTTAACATGCGAATAATCTCAAAGCTGTAAAAAAAAGCAATAAAACGATCCTGTGGTTGAATCCACTGTCTCTAAGGAGCAGGCCAGCTCGATGCTGTAGTGTACGGCACACAGGTATAGCTTCCATCAGCACACGAGCAGGTGATAAAATCACTCCTACATCACTTTTTACAGAATACAGCATTTAATAGGAACCGAATAGAGACAATTCAATTATTATCATGTGTGTACCTGAATTAATTAAGAACTTAGAGCAGAGAGAGAGAGAGAGGTGGGGTGGAATGGGTAAAGCAGAGTAACACCCAAACGCACCAAGCATTCCCTACCCTATGGGAAAGGATGTTAATATTAGAGCAAGAAGCCCAACTCAAATGCAATTTCTACCTCTCACTTATTTCATTTCGCTGAACATCTCCACTGCGCAACAAACACATGCAGCTCCTGATGAGCATCAACGCGGCGCACAAGCGCGTAATGTGACCTACAGCATCAGCATCAGCACCACCACCAGCAGCAGCATCAGCATCAGCAGCACAAACGTGCTATGCTGGCAAAGCCATACTGCAGTGTGTGCCACAGTATACATGATCAAACAGGCCGCTCAGGAACGATTCTACAAGTCAAAAACGCCACGAAAACGCAGCAGGTACAGGAATCACATTGCAGAAACCGAGTGGGGAAAATACGCTGTCATAATCCCGTTTCAAATTTTAAAAATCCTCCCATAGCAACATAAACATATAAATGGCCTAGACTCGCACCGGCAAACGCAAGGTGCGGGACGCGGGGGTTTTTTTTTTTCGGCTCTCCGCACCATTCGCAAGATGTGTCTTTTGCTGGAGTGTGTGTTTATCTTTTGCATAAGGTGGAAAACACGCGCGCGCGCCCACGTTATACTGCTTGTTAATTAAAAAAAGAAAATACATGCATGCACGGGCCGGTGGCATATGTGTATATTCGGCCGTTAAAAGGCGCGACGCGCTCCGATGTCATTTCAAATGCATCTGTCTTACCTGGAGCTCGTTTGGCGCGGCCGTCGCAGTTCGCCTGCGCCCAGCATCAGAGGCTGCAGGACGCTTCAGCTGAGCATGCTTATATCAGCGGGCTCTCCTCCTCTCTACGCGGAAGGAGAAAAACGACGTTGGCGAAAATGGTTTCTCCCGAAGTGTGCGCGAAGTTTATTTTTCTTCGCCCGTGTTGACGTCAGACGCGCGTGAAATTGCTGCTTGATTTGACGTTTAGTGGAGCTCGGTTTGCCAGCGCTAATGCGGAGCCTTCCATGGTGGTGGCGGAGTGTGTTCTGATGTCAGGAGCTCTACAGTGAGAGGGGTTCAGATCATGCTAGGTGTGCACACACTCTCGGAAATGAAGGTTCCAGCCCTTAAGGAGAACCTTCAAGTTCCACCCAAAACTTTTTGTGCTCGAGCTCGTCAGAAAAACATCTACTGGTGCTTTAAGGATCTGGCGATCCTTTAATATTACGCAAATTAACTTAATGTTTCTTGAGTGTTAGAATACAATCAATGTTAAAGAACCCAGAAACAACGCTGTCATATGAAGAACCTGTAATCTGTCAACTTTTAGCCTATAGAATAATGTCAAGAACTTTAGCCTTTTCAAGATTTCTATAGATCTGTTTCTATAGATTTTTATAAGAGAAATAAAAAACAGATTATATATATAAATATTATTTTATTAACATCTTCTTGATTACGATGCAGCTATACATAATATACTTTATATATATTTGAATGTGTGTGCAAATTAAGTTTATAAATACACACACACACACTATGCAAACTAATACACATATCTGGAGAATCCGTAATGATAAAAGAACTTTATGTACTGTATCTCCAAAGAAATAGGAAAGAGATCTTTACTAAACTTTTACATTTGTGCATTTAGCAGATGCTTTTATTCGACAAAAACTTACAGTGCATTCAAGGATTACAGATTCACGCATTAGCTTCAAATTGACTGTCTTTGCCTGCATATAAATGAAAGCAGATGACATTATATAATATTCCACATGGACAGACAGAGAGAAAGTCCAAAGTACTGTGTGTTTTGAAACTGCCCATCTGAGCATGGAAATTCTGATATCTGTCTCTCTTGTGTATAAAACCATACCCATTCTCTGAGGGACCGGCCCACACACACACACACACACAACTCATCACCATGGAACACTGACCCAGAATTCCCGGTGCTCTTGATCAGATCAGCACAGTGCGTGCGCTATCCACAATGACACTCCGTAGAGATGCTAGAGGTGAAGGGAGAGAGAAAAAGAGCCTGGATGTCATTCACATGCAATCCTCCCAGCATGCCCTACGTGAGGCGGTGTCACGAAAACATGCATATAAATTACCAATAAAACATACAAGTCTGAGTTTCTTAATCTGATCAGCAATCATTTATATTCATAATTCATTTAAACACCACTATAGTTTGTTGTCAGAATAAACTAAGTTAAATAGACCACAAGAGTGTGTTGCACAAGGCCTCTGTAGGGTTTCCCAAGCTCATGTTTGAAAAACTATGTCAGTATTGTATTGAAAAGGAAAGGCAAGGTGAGGAAGGGCGTATTAGACAGATAAGAAAGAGAGCAAGCGAAATGTAATGCATAATATAAAACAGAGTCTCTTTTTTTTATCGTGTTGCAGTTTTCTTTATTCTGAACTGATTTTGGAGGGAAATCTGTGCATTTTTTTACACGTTCCAATGTGTAAAATTTAACTGAGGTAAATCCATTCTAACTGATAGCTGAAAGCGCAATCAGATTATTCAATATATTTCATAAACAAGGTCAAAGGGTATGTAAAAGTTTGGAAAAGGTGGACATTTTAATTCTGCTGATGTGCTGCAGATTCAGTGTAGGCCTGGCTATAAGGCGTTCAAAGACAACCCCACTGAGCTTTGGGGCTTGTACAGATCTGTAGGTCTGTTACTATGTAGAATAGTGAAATGATGAATCTGTGCACTCAGCCTCGCTCCAGCCACTGCCCTCCAGTGGCACTTACAGGCATTGCAAGGCAACTAAACTGCAGAGCTGGTCGTATAGAGCACATGGAGACTTCATGCAATCACCTTGCGTCTTAAAGGAACAATGCAAACGTCTATTTTTAAATGATCAGTGTGCTATAAATACAGCGAAAGGAAACGGATATGGTGAAACTCGCAGGCGAATCAGTGAAACAGAAAGGGGCAGAAGAAAAATGACAGAGGACGAAAGAGTCAGAAGGTCAGAGGACAGTCGATACGTTATTATTTACCCATAATCTCACTGGGTTAAGAGGACACGTTTGTGCATGTGGAAATGATGGTCAATATAAAAATTCTAATATTTAGAATTAGAACTAACAAGATTATTGTCGAATCCATTTTATTATACTAAAAATCTTTAAATGTATCTGATTAGCTCAACAGTTCACGTAATAAAGTAGCATCAATAAGTGAGTTTGGGGTGGGATTATTTAGCAATTCTGTCTCGCAGTTCCGGTTGGTGCCACTAGTGGCGCCAAATTACAAACGTCTGAGTAGTGTTTTCTTTGAACATTCAATGTACACATCTTACAGTTTTTTTCAATCGCTAACAAGCGCTTAACCATACTTCAGATACTTTTTCTAAACTCTTAACACAGACTCACACCTACAAAACACAATTGGCCAAATGGATAATTTTCTTCTCAAAAACACATTTTGTTAAATATATACTAAATCTTCATTTCAAAATAGAACACATCCTTCTCTGCACACACCAACTTTACCAAAACACTGGAAATCTGACTCAAAATTAAATTATTCTGTCAAAGAATAACACTTGTTTTCACCTCAAAAGGTACATGCAGTCAATCAAAGTACACCAGGTTTCAAAATACTGGCTATTGTTGACATTACAAAAACTGCATAGACTTTTCAGTCTCAGTTTTACAGGTATTTGCATGAAAAACATGCAATTCACTGTTTTACACTAAATTTCTTGGTTAGAAACTGTATGTCCAAATGTACAGTAATGTTCACATTCAAAAGCATTCCAGTAAAAAGCTGTTTTTTTCCTTTACTGTTTACTGCAGGAGGTACAGTAGAAACACGGTATGATAGAACAGAAAAGGTTTGACAATATTGCTTACAGTGGACAAAATATCCATGAAACACATAAGAGCATTCTGAACAAAAAACAACAACAGCAAATAGCCCAGATAAAAAGGGTGGGGGGAGGGGGGGGGGTAAAATAAAAACAATCTCTCACTGCTCCTGCTCCTCTCACTGCTCCTCTCACTGCTCCTGCTCCTCTCACTGCTCCTGCATCTCTCACTGATCCTCTCACTGCTCCTGCTCCTCTCACTGCATCTCTCACTGCACCTCTCACTGCTCCTGCTCCTCTCACTGCTCCTGCTCGTCTCACTGCTCCTGCTCCTCTCACTGCTCCTGCTTCTCTCAATGCATCTCTCACTGCTCCTGCATCTCTCACTGCTCCTGCTCCTCTCACTGCATCTCTCACTGCACCTCTCACTGCTCCTGCTCCTCTGACTGCTCCTGCTTCTCTCAATGCATCTCTCACTGCTCCTGCATCTCTCACTGCTCCTGCTCCTCTCACTGCATCTCTCACTGCTCCTGCATCTCTCACTGCTCCTGCTCCTCTCACTGCATCTCTCACTGCACCTCTCACTGCTCCTGCTCCTCTCACTGCTCCTGCTTCTCTCAATGCATCTCTCACTGCTCCTGCTCCTCTCACTGCATCTCTCACTGCACCTCTCACTGCTCCTGCTCCTCTCACTGCTCCTGCTTCTCTCAATGCATCTCTCACTGCTCCTGCTCCTCTCACTGCTCCTGCTCCTCTCAATGCATCTCTCACTGCTCCTGCTCCTCTCACACAGTGTTTGTCTTTTTCTGTTTCTGTTTCCAAAAATATCACTCTTCAAAGTCCTCCTTTTATTGTATAAGTGTCAATGTAATAGAAAAAAATAATCCCCGCCATTGAGTCTAAGCCAGATTGGAATCAGTTGTGGTTGGCCCAATTTACACAACATAAATCAGCTAAGATAAATTGTTTTTGAACTGATACCATTGCAGAAGCAGAGGTTTTTATACTGTATCTAAGGTTTGGAACATTGTTTTTGCTATTGTGGGATGTTGTGTGTTAACATTTGTAAATACTACAAAAACGATCCATAATTTTGTTGGGAGGTATAGCTTGTCTGTTCAGAATATGTAAGCATTGTGGAAATGTATTTAATGACTCCATATTGTGTGAAAACGACATGAAATGTGTGAATGGTATGGCCACAATAGATAGATGCTGTGCTAATTGTGTTTAGAGTTTTGAAAATGTGACAACTGCTTGGACAAATGCTTGTTAGCGACTGAAAAAAACTGTAATCACCAGACATTATTTTGAATATACTTTTATTAAGACTTATAATACAGAAATAGTAAAGCTTAAAAACATATTTAAAAAATGTCAACAGCAGCAAAAGCAAGAGGAGAAACCCGCATGAGAGCAGAGTTTGTGCTTACCGTATGTGCTAAAGACATTCAAGTGAGCTACAAATCACATACAGGACAGCACACGCTAGAACACTTGGGGAAAACACACAGTTTATCTCAGCCTGTTTCAAACTCAGTTTGTAAAGGTGCACTCAGTAATCTTCTTTCCCTTATTTAAAAAAATACAGAAAAAATGAATTGTACTTTTGAGGAATATGTTTAAAATCATCATATGAGATAAAGATTTATATTGGTATAGTCTAAAGAAATCACTACTTTTAATCAGCAAGGACACATGACAGTGATAAAAAAACAGTAAATATGACAGTAAATAAAAGACAGTAAATAAATGCTGTTCTTTAAATTGTTCTTTTCATAATAATTAATGTTTCCTGAGCAGCAAATCAGCATATTTGAATGATTTCTGAAGGATCATGTGACTCCAAGACTGGAGTAATGATGCTGAAAATTCAGCTTTGCATAATAGAAATAAATTATATTTTAATATATATTCTAATAGAAAACAGTTGTTTTAAATTGTCATAATATTTCATATTATTACTACTTTACTCTGTATTTTTGATCAAATAATTGCAGCCTTGATGAGAAACATCTTAAAAACAACAAAAGCCTTTGAACTTTCAAAACAATTCTGCACTGGCACTAAGAAGTGAGAACTTCAACACCAGAATAAGGAAATCAAATATTACTGAGTGGATTCATTCAGACTCTTCCATACATTTACCCTTCTGAAGTGAGTATAATGAAATTGAATTTTAACTGAATTGAGTTTTTATAATGATGCATTGAAAGCTTTCATTAATAATAAAAGTCACTGTTCTATGTAACATACACACATTACTCTACACAAACACACAGCAGTGCATCACTCATGACAGTGCTGTCCACATTACATGTCAATCTAAATTCTTCAGCATAACTGTGAAAATGAACATGAAACAGATCTAGGATCAGTGTAGTTTCTTCAACATATGATGAATAATATTAAAGTAGGACTAAAGTTCCTTGCACACCGAGTCTGAAATATTCGAATGCTTTTTTTTTTGTTCATCCTTTCCTATCAAAATGCTTGATTCATTTGCGAAAACACATAAAATTGAACCTGATCCAAATTTTTTAATGATGGACAGCAATTTCAGAGGTAGTGTGTAAACTTGACTGTTAACTTATAACTGTACCCGTCAACTCAAACATTTCTCTGATTGTGAAAAAAAAAAACCGGTTTATTCAGCAATGTTGCCATTTCATTAATATCCCATTTTCTTTGTTAGGTTTATTTTGATTGTATGTATTTGTTGGATGCATTTGGAAAACGCCGGTCTTCTTATTTTTGTCAAGCTTGTTTCCCTTGTACAGCTCATTCTCAAATAAAGCATATTGGGAAAAAAAAAAAACGATCGGACCAAACCTCTTGACTAACTTAACCAGCTTCACCAGAAAGATCACCCACAAACCAGTCTGGACCAGCATGGGAAGAGACCTGGACTGGCTGGTTTAAGACATCCCTGGTTGCACTACATTAGTTAACATGTCAAAAATGGCCTGTTGAAGTGAAATATTCACTGATTAATATCTTCTCTTATTTCATCTGCAGCAGCAACTGAGCAATGAGTTATTTGTTGTTACGAACACATTTGAACTCAATAAATAAGAGATACACAGAATAGCATTGTGTTTGCATTCAGTCGCAAACAGCTGATCAATCACATGATGATGCTAATTTCTACATTGATTTAATTAGATGTTGAAAAGTTGCTATGGCCTAATAGCATACAATATCTCTCGTATTTGAATCCATTTTAGCCATTTCTCATCTAGATCCGCTCACATAATGACATGACTTTCTCAGACTGTTCGGCAGTCGTGAGCGTGTGCTAATTTTACCACCGGCTGACTCTTAAGAAACTAAAGCTAAACTCTGCTGTGATGTTGCGAATTGGAATGTAATGTCGCCATGGTAACACGTTCACTTCTTTTTCAGGTACATGTGAAACTAGCCAACGTGACTGTAAACAACTTGCACTGACTTGTTCTAGAAGATTGCTTTAAAAATAGTCCCGCTCTGGCTGAACACAAAGGCAGTGAAACGTTAGAGACGGTTCAGTTTACTCTAATGATTGGTACTTATATAAATCAGACATGTTCGTTTGGTTTCAAAACCTAGCAAGTTCCTTAGTTTTAGCCACATTTAAAGGGATAATTCACCCAAAAAATGACCATTCTGTCACTTTCCCACACTCCACTTATTCCAAACCTGCATGAGTTTCTTTCTTTTGTTCAACACAAAAGAAGATATTTTGAAGAGCTGCTGGTAGCCATTGACTTCCATAGGACAAAACATTATGGAAGTCAATAGGGAACAGAAGGACTTTTACCCACATTCTTCAAAATATCTTCTTTCTGTTCAGCACAAGGTTTGGAACAACATGAGGGTGAGTAAATTATGACATCATTTTCTTTTTTTGGTGAACTATCCCTTTAAAGCAACACCGCATGTGTCCTTCACAGGTTTTATTTCAGTTAGGATGACGTCTAAGTAGACGTCTGACAGTGGGATTGAAATAGAGCTACTGTGTGAACTCGAAGGCAGTGTTGTGGTGAAACATCAAAAGTTAAGATTTAATCTGACCGAAAATACAAGGAGACGCTAGGATTTCCCCCTTGGGGAAAGTATTCTATGCTAGGCTTTAGCCACTATACATTTACAAATCTAACTCAAAGACGGTGGCTTGAGGATCGCTGAACAATCCAAAGTTTTAACATCAACTGTGGACTCCTTCGAATATTTTCCGTACCTTTATACATTCTTGCATCCTTTTAAGCCTCAGATTCTGATTGGTCAGTGGTCACACTGCCATTCTGTTCTCCAACAACTGATTGGTCCTGAGTATTTGTAACTCCACCCACAGTAAATGTTGGCCCGTCTCCCTCCCTGACAGATTCTGAATCCGTGGACTTCTCCGTTTGCTCAGTCAGATTAGGCCCCTCCCATTTATCTTCATCAAGCCGACTGGAAATCGACCAATAGAGATGAGCGTCTAAACGGGCGGTAGCCAATGCCAGCTCTCTCGCAGAACAGGAGGGCGTGTTCACCTTTAAAAGATCATTTAAAAGAACAACTTTAGGTAGTGTATTTAAAGCATTTATCGTATTCCTCATTCTGTGAATGATAGCTAAAACATAAATCCTGCTCAATTGGACTGCATCTGTCCTTTTACATTCATTTAAGTATTTAGTACATTTACACACGCATATATTATTTTTTTTATTAATAAATATAATTAAAAATATTAATATTAATTTAAAGAGTAAAATATAAAGAGATATAAATATTGACTAATTATCATAATATTTTTTTTTTCAATTAAATAAAATATCTATATAAATATTAACTACATGCATTAAGCATTAACTTTATTAATTAAATCTAATAATATCTAATTATTGAAAACTATTTTATAAATATTAACTAATGATCACAATATTATTTATTGACTTACTTATTTATACATTCATTCATTTAAATGGTTTATTGTAGATTTATACAAAAAAACTCTTTGGCCAAAGGATAGAAAGTAAGAATGTGATTGCACAAGTAATTTGATTTCTTCCAGTGATGTGCATTTATGAGTCTTTTTTTTTTTTTTTTTTTTTTGATTACGCACATAAAAACCCATGAACAAAGAGAGAAATCTCTGTTTTTGCTCTATAATAAAGTGCACGTCAGCGTTGCACAGACAGATGATTATTACACAGATTCTGAAGCTAATTGTTTTAGAGGAAAACTATATGAGAGATGATGCAAACTGCAAAATAAATCCCAGATATGGTGAGACAGCTACTACCCAAACAACAAAATGCATGCAAATAAAGATTAGCATTATTTCAATCAAAAAAATTGTTCATAGCCATAGATTTCTGGTTCCCCAAATAACATTTAAGCTGTTTTTTTTAATGAAGAGAGCTTTTTATATAATCTAAAGAACCTTCTCCACTATAAAGAACAATTTGTGGAAAGTAAAAGTTCTGTGGATGTGAAAGGTTCTTCATTGGAGCCATAGATCCCACTAAAGAATGTCATTTTTAAAAGTGTTCTGCAGAACCTAAAATTGATCGATTAGAAATTCCGATTGTATACCATATACCTCAAATGTGTGGTGAAAAGCCCCATAATCCACGTCAAAAAATCCCTCGGCCAGTGACATCATGGGACTGAACCTGTGACCCCACAACACCTCTTCAGCCAGGTAAGAGCTCCGCGCCTGACAGGTCATTCCTGTAGATCAGAATATATCCGTCGATTACTAAACACAAATCAATACAGCACATTTCGCATGATAAACCTGAGTATTAGTATATTACCTGTAGCTTCTACCATCCCCTCCAGGATGACCACAATCTCAAAGTCCTCTTTTTCCAGCTGACCTTGTGACATGTCCCAGAACGGAGAGCGGACGTCGATCTCGTGAGAGATCACCAATGGAGACACCAGGAAGAGACGATCGTCCCCTGTCTCGAATCCCACACTGATATCTGTCTGATCCAGTGGAATAAACTCACCTAAAGAGAAAGACAACTAAACAAACGGTTCTGATACGAGAATGTTCCCACCGTGTCTTTGTATGATATAACCAGCAGGTGGCACCCCTTCATCAGTAACTAGGCGTGTGTGTGTGTGTGTGTGTGTGTTTGTTACCCTCTGTCTTACCCTCCTGTGTCTGTTTGGATTTGATAAGTTTGGCTCTCATGTTGGCGCCCACGATGTGGGAGGATCTCAAGTCCCCGACGCGAAACATCAAACAGAGCCTGTCATCCCGCAATGAGATGACAGCATTACGAGAGAACACCAGTGTCTCGGCTCGCTTATTCGGCTGGGAGATCTTCACAAACATGCAACCAACCTAGTGAGAGAAGGAGAGAAAGAAACTATGTGATTTGTACTTTTTCGGAGTACTGCAGTATATACAGTACAGACCAAAATTTGGACACACCTTCTCATTCAAAGAGTTTTCTTTATTTTCATGACTATGAAAATTGTAGAGTCACACTGAAGGCATCAAAACTATGAATTAACACATGTGGAATTATATAAAAAAGTGTCAAACAACTGAAAATATGTCATATTCCATAGAATTCTGTTATTAATCTTTACCTAAAATAAAGTTCATTTAAAATAAATAAATAAAATACTATGAAATAAAGAAAAAGCATTAAATATGTAAATTTGGATGGTCAAAAGTAACTAAATCTATAGGATTCAGCAGCACAACAAACCACATGATTTGAGGACAATTAGGAATGATAAGTAAAAGTTTATAAAGTTTAATATACTAAATAAAGATGAATACTTAATTCTAATCTCTAACCCCAAATATGAGCAATAGTACTAGTGATACTACTAACACTAATTAAAAAGAAAGTGAGACATATGGGGAAAATGAATTTAATCTGGGTTTAGAAAAGCAGATACTAAAGGATGTGTCATTTAGAGAGAGTGTGTGTTGTGTTCAAGTGTGTGTGTGTGTGTGTGCATGTGTGAAATGCAGATCCTGGGGGCAACATTTAAACCAGGACACAGAGATATAAATGAACTCATCATAACCATAAAAATACATCAAAATAGGCCAGAAAAGAGATTGCTAAGGGGGTTGAATTTGGTAAAAGTGACAGAATTATAAAATGAGAAAAGGAAAGACATAGAAACAGAAGAAAAAGTTTAGACACATCTGTGCTCCAAAACACATGACTCATTTGCTCTTGGTTATGGAAGATATAACTCAGTAGAGCACAGATCAACAAACCAAAGCCACATGCAATGAAAAGACTCTGCTTTTCCAGACCGCATCATACATGGGTAAAAGTGTGCAAATCGTACTTCAAATTTACTTCAAAACAATTATTTGCTTTTTCAACAAATGGGCAATAAAAATAGGTACTTAACTTTCCCAAAATCATCAAGATCAGGAGATGAACTAAATATTTGATGTGCTTTAAATTAGAGTTGTTCCGATTCCGATACTAGTATCGGAAATATCTCCGATACCACAACAAATTCTGGCATCGGCATCGGCGAGTACATGAACCCATATACCGATCCGATACCATTTTCTTAAAAAAGACCTAGTTATGACCGCAAGCTTTGCCTAACCGCTGCACGGTTCTTCTTCGCTGCTCAAAATGCATTGAAAACACAGGAAGTTGTGCTGTGTTGCCACAAGCAACCCCTGTTTAGAGCAGCGAAGAAGAAATGAAAACGCGTTAGCAGCCCTTATCTATATTTGACTGGATCACTCATCACATTCTAAACTGCCAAAAGACAGTGAAGCCGCTACTATATTATAGATCAGTGGTTAGCAGTATGTCTCTGTAGTACCGGTAGTTACAGACTCTCGAGTATATTCAGTACCGGCAACTGCGTTCAGTCGCTTCCGTGTAAGTCAAAACGCAGGGCTCCAGACAGTAGCCGAATATATACTAGTGTCTGTGAATATTAAACTGCAAAATACTATTTAAATATTACTCCCGCAAAATCTACATCTCTGTGGGTGACTGGCACAGATGCGCGAGAGCTCGCTGTTTTGTAGTCTCTGCTGTGTGTCATGAGGACACGAACGCATAAACCGTCACTTCATGAGAATTTACCGTTTCATTTGAGAATACTGTCATATCATAAACACAGACACTCAAAGATCTTCATGGCAGCCCATTAAAATAAATGTTTGGTTTACATGAGTAAATTGACAATATATAAAGCTACTGTTGTAGCCTACAGTAATAATAATACATCTCTATAATAATAATAATTATGCCTAGATGGTTGCTTGTTTTTTACTTGTTTTTTACTTGTTAGAGATTATCTGATTAATAGATCTTTTTTTATATTCCTAGACTTATTTGTTGCAGTTTTTTTATACAGTTATATTGTAAAACTTAAATACCTTTTTTAGTTTGCGGTGTTAGATTTTTGGCTGCATTTGAAGTTCTTTTTTGCATAAGAAAATAAATAATACTGTCAAATTCATGTTAGATAATAAAAATACTGTAATAAATACAGTAGTTCACCATGTATTTGTTCATGTTTTATTGAGGGATCTGTCTGAAGCACACCATAAAAAAATTCTAGCAATTTACACAGGGCTAGTAGTATATACAGCTGTATATACAGATATACACCCAGGTATCGGATCAGTACTCGGTATCGGCCGATACCCTGAGCCCAGGTATCGGAATCGGTATCGGGAAGAGAAAAAGGGTATCGGAACATCTCTACTTTAAATTTATATTTATTTTACAACCCTACAACAAAAATCCGAGACATGCACCCATCTGTGTGATTTTGTTATTTTCTAAAATAATACAGAATACAAGTCAAATAAACAAAATTATGTTATAATTAAAAAAAAATCTAAATAACATTGTTTCAAAATTAAGGTACAAAAATACATAATTATGTATTAGATTAATATTTCCCCAAAAATATTTGTAATTAATATTAAGAATATTAAATAATACTAATATTAATCATATAAATGTAACTTAATATTATTATTTATTTTTTTTTCAATTATTTTATTATTTATTCTTTTATGGCTGGGCTTGATTAATGGAGTCAACGTTTCTTTTTAAAAAGCAATTGGACGCCAAAGTGTGTCATATTTTTGTGTTTGATCTTACCATGAATGCATTGACCATAGATCCCAGTATGGCCTGTAGCAGGAGTAACATGGTGCCCACTGGACACTGGTCAGTAATGACACGGTGACCGTAGCCAATGGTTGTCTCCGTTTCAATGGAGAAGAGAAACGCAGAGATGAATCCATTAACATTATTCACACATGGAGTCCACGTCTCGTCCTCCAAATGATCCAGATCACCCCTGCCATAAAACAGAGGAGGAGAGCAAGATCATCCAACAGCAACAGAGATGTGTTGTTTGTGAAAACGTGTCCTTGCCTTTTTTAAATCACACAGTCTCCTTCAGTAAATTGGCTCTTGCATCTTACAGCGCAAAGAGGAGCGCTTGTTCTCAAGTGTCCACCCACACAGATGAATTGTGTTCATATCTAGCATGGACAAAAATAACAGAGTGTGGACGACACGAATGAACTGCAACAATGAGCAGAAAACTTGATTGAGAAGAATTCCTCAGAGAAGTAGTGATTTCTTTTTTTTTTTTTTGCCAATATCAAAAACTATTATGATTTGTTTTGTTTTTTGATACCTGTTAAAGTATTATTAACATACACTGAAAAAAATACTATAAAACTAAAAATTTTACTCAGAAATGTATAGTGATTCAATTTTTTTATGCAAAGAAAAGGCAAGTAACATTAATTTAGATTCAATTTTGAAATATAAATTTTATTATATATATATATATATATATATATATATATATATATATACACACACACACACACACAGACACAAAACAAAACCGCTCATAAGGGTCGATTTCATTAAAAAAAAAAAAATTATAAGATTTATATGTTTAAAATGTAGATTTAGATGTTGGGATCGGACAATATTTGGCTGAGATACATCTTTTTGGAAATTCTGGAATCCAAGGTTGCAAAAAATCGAAATATTGAGAAAATCGCCTTTAAGTTGTCCAAATTAAGTTCTTAGCAATGCATATTACTACTAAAATATATATGTATTTTTATATTTTTACGGTAGGAAACTTACAAAATATCTACATGGAGCATGATCTTTACCTAATATCCTAACAATTTTTGGCATAAAAGAAAGATCGATAATTTTGACCCATACAATGCATTGTTGGCTCTTGGCTAACTTTTAGTTTATTGTATAATAAATAAAAAGAAAACAAATAGGTAGAAAACAAAAAGAATAGAGAAACTAGTTGTTTTTGGTTTGATTGTTTTTATTTTTTATTTTTAAGAAAACAGGCAGATGGTAAAAGAATAAAGTTCAAGTCTAAAAGGGGCAAGTTTATATATATATATATATATATATAATTACCTACAATTGTACATACTTTAAAACATTCTTGTAAAATAATGTATGCAAGTTTTATACATACATACATAAATTATTTTTATTTTTTATTGTATAGTTACCAATTGTCACAAATACATTCCACATTTTTTATTTATTTTGTGATTTTGCATTCAAAAATAGACTTTTATGATTTAAAAGGTTAAAAGACATAAAACTGCGTGTTTGTGTATGTTGTTGATACCTGCAGTATGCAATGAGGTACCATATTGCTCCAAAGAAGAGCCAGGTAACTGCATACGCCAGGACAAAGACCAGCAGAGAGCAGCGCCAGTTCAGATCCACCAGAGTGGTGAAGATATCCGTCAGGTAGCGGTACGTCTTGCGCATGTTCCCGTGCTGCACATTACAGCGGCCGTTCTTCTCCACGTAGCGCTGCCTCTTACGCCTGCTGCGCCCTGGAGAGAAACAGAAAAATTAGAGCTGGTAAAAAAAAGCACACAAAAAGTAGGCAAGCACCGTCACTGAGCAGCTTACCACAAGCCATCCCAAAACACTGACAAGAAGTAAAACTGAGTGAGACACATCCAAAAACGAAGAAACGGCTAAATTGGTATGCAGAAGAAGAGCGACATTGTGTTCCTGTAGAAGTATTAGAGTAGGTCAGTCTGTTTAATACAGCCACCGACTCCTACATCATCTAAAGTAATTGAGTCTTACCCCATCCAAACTTGCCCCTCTCTTGCCCCACCCCCTGAAGTTTCTTCCTGTGCTGATTGGCTTGTGCCTCCCTCGCAGCCATCTTGGCCTGGAAGGACATGTTGTTACTGGTCGGTGGCTGTGTGGGCGGGGCTGTCTCCGTGGTTACGACGTGCCCCAGCTCCTCAAATGTGTTCTGTAAATCGGTGGGCGGGGCATCCTTTGGGTCCTCCTCCACAGGCTCCTCCCCTTTCTCTGGAACTGGGAGGGACAGGGATTCAGGGCACGAGGAGAAGCCGGTGTTGTCCAGTGCCATTGTGTGTGTGTGTGTGTGTGTGTGTGTGTGAGTAATAAGTGAATTTGTGTGTGGTAACAATGATTCTCAGAGCCTTATTCTCAGTCGCAGAGTTTCATTTGTGCCTTTGCTTGATTCCTGCAAAAAGACACAGATAGACACTGAGAGAGACACAGGAAGACACTAATAAAATCGAAAAAGACCTAAATGACAAGTTTTACCAATGGGCTGAAAGTTTTATAACATTCTCTGATGACATTCCTAAAATATCAAAGTAATTTGCATCCACCAAAAATTGCTGTATTTCACTGCTGGTTATTGCTAAGCATTCATTTTAACCTTGCCTTTCGTTCACTGCCCCGTTATGCATTAAGCATCCAATTAACTGCCTGAAATGAACTGAAGTAGATTATATTGATGACTTCATGCATTTCAACCTTCAAAAAAAATTATACATTTCCATATCAAACAAGCAGCTGATGAAGGTGGTTTCAATGCACAGTCAAACATCCGATCATCTATCAGAAGGGCTCTTAGAAAATCACACAAACCCAAAGAGCAGACTGATATATGGACCTCCGGGTTCAGCAGCTAAACACATTTTCAGAAGAAAGTGAAAAGGCAGCTAGAGGATTTAGTCTCATTTAATTCACAGCTCTGATGCCCATAATTGTGATTTATTCTTTTTTTTTTTTTCATAAAAATGTGTGCTGTGTGAGCTATAAAGTTTCTAAATCGTGCTGTGGGATTAGTAATCAAGGCAGATTTGGGTAGGTTGATATTTTTTTCTATGCTATATTTTCAATGCAGAATTCACTGCCTTGAAAAGTCATGACAGGAGACAAGTAGATGTAATGTTGAAAACACAATGGTAGTAAGGGATCTTAACCTTGGCCTTTAAAAAACCCTACCATCTAGTAAGATAACTAAAACTATTATTTTAAATGGTCAACACACCACAAAGTAAAACATTATAAAAAAACTTTTACTCTAAACTTAAATTTTACAATTAAATTGAAAATGGAAAATCTTAAAATAAAACAAACAATTCAAAATATTAATAAAAACATATTAGTATCTCAGGGATACTAAAATAATTGACTAAAGTAAGCTGGGTTATAATAGATAACTAAAATATAATACCATAAACCATAAAAACAAACATTGTTACTTAAAATAAAATAGACATTAACCAAAATAATATACAAACACACAATTAGTTTCCAACTAGTTTCCAAGTCAACATTTTTCAATTTCATTTAGTTCAACTTGATGTAATAATAATAAAAAATTATTATAAAAATCTGAAATTATTTATAATTAAAAAAATAATATTTAATTGAAAAAAATAAAATAAAAAAGCTATACAGGCATGTTAAAAATAATGAAAATGAGAAATATACTCCACACAAAATACTATTTAACTATAAAAATAAAAACAAATCACAACTTGGTGAGTTTAACGGTCTCAACTGTCTCAAACAAGGCCATCAGTGCCTTTTTGTGTTCGGGAAACCTGTCTGAAAACAGTTCTTTTCACAATGCCTCATACTGCTCCAGAAATCACACAATCAACTTTAACTTACAAGCTGAAACATTCTATAAACAACACAAAATGCACAACAACAAAAAAATGTCTATCCTCTCAGAAAGATTAAAAAAGCCGGTCACAGTTCCCTGTGTCATAGAGAAAAAATAACAACAACAAAATCTGTGTGACTTGTGCTAAAAACCGTCTTCTTGCTTTCATTGCACATATATCCAAAATCTTGCATCTAAAATCACATATCACATCACCATTGATCTCATCTATAATGGCATATTTCACTGCTACATCATCTCTACAGTATGGTAACATCTGTCTGACTGAGTCTGATCCTGTTTGCAGTGTTTACACGTGCAGGGTGTTAGGGTGTGAAGTCCGGCGAGACACTATATTTAGCTCCGATAGTCTGGCTGTAGTAATCACACCCACTCGAAGATTGATCATGATCTGCCTTCTTGGTCTGGGCCACATTTAGACTCGTGAATCTTTCATGGATTGAGTGGATCTGTGTGGAGACGTGCTGATGTGTTCAACACAAAATACTGGAGTAATATTACAGAGCCAGAATACAGGATTGCACACAATCACACACACACACACACACACACACACACACGCACACACATAAAGAAATCAATCCTACTTAAATTAGACTGAATGGAGCAGGTAGCACAGAGCACAAATGGAAAATGGGCTGCACTGTGGACAAACCTGCTGGGTGTGTGTATATTACGCAGAATAAACAGTAATATAGTACTCTATTGTTTGATATACCATGCTAGGCCTACATAATTAATACTGCAAAGTAAATTGTGAGAGTAAAATCGAGAAAATGTGTGTGTATATCCATGTATTTGTGTTTGTCTCTGTTTGTCACTGTTTGTGTGGGTGATTTGTTCACTGTCCTGATGGAAAGTGGGATTATCATGTTTTCCAATTTTTGTCTTTTGGGAGAAAAGAGTGTCAGATGTGACACAAAGCTGCAATTATACACACACACACACACACACACACACACACAACCAGTGGTCTTTGTTTGTCAGGATCACTGCCTGCTGTTCACATGAATATTACAGCCTTACTGTAATATGAACTATATTCAGACAATACCTGTGTATAACCCGCATATCAAACATCTTTAACTTTTTCTTCATTTTAAAAAAATATGCACACCATAAAAACCCTGTTTTTGGATCATTATTAAATAATTGTAAATCTTAATAAATGTAGCATGTAAAATACTTATGCTTAAAATACTTTTAACATTTTTTTATAAAAATTTTTTTATAATAACAATTTTATGCAGTTAATTCTTAAAAAGTTTTCCATTTATGTTTCTCGTTTTTGTTAGCCTACATTTAATTTTTCAGTTCCAATCAGTATTTACTTGGAAGCAATCATGCAATCACATAAAGCAAGAAGCCAAAAGGGGAAATAACCATATAATGCATGCACATTTACTGATGTCTAACTAATAACGTGTTTTGATCAGCAAATAATCATCAGCCCGTGAATGTAGCGTACCTGCCACTGAGGCGTTCTCCAGCGCGTTAACATCAACGTTTTAAACACTTGAGATCTTCTACAGTCCTGAGGGTTTTATTACTCCAAATCTCTCATATCGAGATTTCGATCAGACTCATACCGGCGATGATGATTATGATGATGCTGATGATGATGTTGGTGATGTTGGTCTACAGCGGCTTGGAACAGCGAAGCAGCATCACTTCAGCATCATTTCAAATCCAGGAAACAAAATATAGCCAACCAATCCACGAAAATGAACTCTTTCCACCGCGGAGAGTTTCCTGATAAAAATGGAGGCTGTCTGACTGTCGGGATGAATGAGAGATTGGAGAGCGAACCTAAGCGGCGTCGGCGTGATTGACAGATTCTGCGCAGGTGTTGGTCTGCGCGCGCGCGCGCACGTGTGTGTCGGAGAGAGAGGGAGACAGAAGGGCAGAAGAGGCAGAAAGGGTAGAGAACTGAGCAATTAGAGGTGGGATGGAGAAGGGGGAGAGGGGAGGAGAAGGGGGGATGGGGATGAGGTCAGTGTCTCAAAAATATCTTTCAAAACATGAGCCCCCTTAATGATGTACTTAAAATATACTGCATAAATACATTTCATATATATTTTTCTTTCAAATTATTTTAATGCAACCAAATTTGTGACTACATATTTTATTCATAAATATATAACAGTTAAATGATGCAAAATAATATTATAAAATATAATATTCCAATGTCATGATCTGGAAAGAGAAAAATGTAAATCACCTTCTTAAGAACTGATACTGTCAATTGTCATTTAAAACTTGAAGCATGATATATTTTTGTATGTTATTAAATAACTGCTTGTTAGTTAAAATGTGCTTTAGGGATGCAATTTGATTAGGTTTAATCTGATAGATTAATTAGTGAGCAATAATGTTTAATGATGAAATGGCAATGTATTTGCTAGTTGGAGATCATTGCAGCAGCCTATTGTGTGTTGCATATATATATATATATATATATATATATATATATATATATATATATATATACACATTATACTTAGTGATTTAGCAGAGTCTTTCATCCAAAGCGACTTACAAATGAGGAGAATGGAAGCAATCAAGACCAAAAAAGAGCAATATTATGTATGCTGTGACAAGTCTTGGTGAGTCTAATGCAGTATATGTAGCAAGGTTTTTATACAATAAATAGAAAGAACACAAATAGACAGAATAAAAAAAATTATAGAGAATGACAGTGTTAGAGGATACTTTTTTTCTTCAAACATATATACAAAATTATAAAAAAATATGTTTTAAATTTAAAATATATATGTACATAAGCAATGTATTAGCAAATAAACACACAGTATAAGGAATATATAATGCCCTCTGCTGGCAAATGTGTTCCACATTCTCAACCATATTCTGAAAACTGTAAATATAAAAAAATGTAAAAACAAAATAAAATAAAAAACAGTTCTATTGTAATATAAAGTACCCTTAATCAGGGTTGCATTAGTCTCCTGAGAGCTTAATTTAATGGGGAAGCATCTTATAAATGCAAATTTGGCTGAGTTAAATCTTTTAATCTTTCAATGATAGCCGTACAGTCTGTTTAACAATCAAACCAGTTGACACAAACTGAGACTAGAGCCTCTGTGAGTGGTGACATCATTTGTGAGCTTGTCATAGGAAAGTCCAGAGGGATGTAGGACAAGAAAAAATACTTTTTATAAATATAGATCCTGCTGATGGCAGTTTTGTTTTTTATAACTTGTTGTCCATGTCAGTAGCAGTTAGGAATAGTTTTCTATCTCACCCCTAGAAAAAAAATGTCATTGTAAAGATATTGTTAGCATTTCTATATCAAGCTGACAGAAGACACAAGATGTTAATTGATGGAATTTATTTTCAAAACCTGTTCCAATAAACAAACTCATCTACAACTTGGATGGCCTAAGTTTGAGTAAATGTAGATTTTAGGGTAAACAACTATTCCTTTAATCTGGGTATTGCATGCATACAGAAAAACAACATACTGTGCACAGTATACATAGTACACACTAAAAATAGTAGTTTGCATTAGTAATGGTATGACATTCTGAACATAGGAGTTTTAACTCTGGCAAGCTTCTAGATTGCATTTGCTCTTCTTTGAGCACAGTATTATCTGATTTGCAAAGTGATGTGTTTGATTCCTTGAGTTTCTAATTGGTTGTTTGGAAACATCTTGATTAAATGAGTTGTGTGTTTCTTTATTCTGGTGGTGGATCATTTACGTTGATTGAGTTGTGTCCAGGTTTGATTAAGCCATATCGCTGAAAGATAATGAGTTGCTTTCATGTTCTGCTCCTGTCTGGCCATCTGGATGCATCTGAGATAAAACAGTCACAGGCTGGCCAGGGAATGGACATCTCTAATGAGGAGAAGAACATCTTACAAAGGTTGTCCATTTAACACTGTCATATTACTTTCCTTTTTTAGTTTATTTTTGGTCTGGGAATGTTTTTGTGTTCAATTACCCCTTTGGTTTGATGCTGTCTGATTTCCTGCTCTCCAAGCATTGAAGACAGAGGTGTGAAGGGACTGTTTAACTCTGCCACTGACCTGGAAGAGATCATCAGATGATCAAAACACTCAAAAATACACCATTTTCAAACATTTCACAATTCACTTTGTAAATGAAAGACATGTTGTATTACAGGTTTCTGAAGTCCTCTGCTGGAAAGACTGGTTTTAATGTGAAGAAGGTGAGAACATGAGGTGTTCTTTATGTATATCCAAAATTTGAATGTTAAAAGGAAAGATTCATTTATTTCAATTAGGACAGGTTTGGGATTTCATTTTGGAACTAATTGATTGTAGGCCTCACTGATCTGAGCTTAGTTTTTCAGTGAAGCATTATTTGTGGGTAATTTTGGCCATGTTCACTCATAAACAGAGGTGCATTAATTCATTAATACAAAACCTGCTCTTCGTATAATAAACATGTTGACAAAAAGACTGAATCCAAGATTTGGTGGTGATAAAAGATTTGAAAGCTATCTTTAAAATGCTAGGCGTTTTTGACCTGATAACACAGGTAAAGCACAGAACAAGGGTTAGTGATGGTTGCATGGTTTAAAACCTTTTATGATTTGAATGTTTAGTGATTTTAATTAAAATAGGATCTGGTCCTTTTGTAAACAGCATTTCAGATGTGAACATGGTCACTTTTTTGCATTTGCAGCAGGTGCTGGACATTGGTGACAGGGTTATCATTCCCAACGAGTTAAGACAGAGGAGAAGAAGACCTCAGGGAATTGGTGGAAGCAGCTGGTTGCCAGAGCAACGGCAGAACCTATATCCAGAACACGAACCTTGTGGGCTGACCTTTTTTTTTTTCTTATGCATGTGTGTACAGTTCTAGAATGTTTTCTGTTTTAACTGTTAAAGTGATTCTAAGAATATAATATTCTATTCCAGATATTACTCACTTGATAGTTTCATGTATTGAAATGCACTGCTCAATTTGTTGTTGTTGTGAGTGGGTTTCAGGTCCATTCTCTCCGATCAAACCAAATAAACAGATGCAACTGTGGGAGAGAAACAATGTAATGATGTAAAAAAACTGCCCCTGAATCCACCATGACATACAGGATCCTGAATACATATCTGAGCATAGATGGCTCAGTCTCAGTCTGATATAAAAGGATTTCCAGTCAAGAATAACCAAGCACAATTGGATATTATGCACCATATGCATGTGGGAAAAATGCATTTTTTTGGCTTGAAGACCTACCATCAAAGTTGAAATACATTCATTACCTCACCATGGCAACAGGGCAGAAAAATTATGTTTCTGAATATAAAAAATGTGTATTAGGGTGGTATATAGCATATTTAAACTGCTTTATTGCTTGCATTTTCAAAAGAGTGTCAAATATATTATCACAAAGCTCTCTAATCTCACAAAAATATCATCTAGGAGCAGCAAAACTAGGGAAAAGGATGCATAAAGACCTTTTATACATGCTACATCCCCATATCCTGGGCATTACTCCATATACATCCATCTTGTTTATATGGACCTTGCTGTTTTATGAGGTACATGCAAAAAAAACGCTTACGAAAGAAGCCAAGCTAACAGTATTTTATAGCATCATACCTATAAATAAATATCTTGTAATGGAATTGGCTTACCATTTTATATCAGGATTGTTTATTTGTAATCGACTCCATTGGACTGTACTTCCAGATCTCCGCCGGTTGCCTTATTGATCCTCTGTAATGTAACAGACCTCTGTAATGCTGTCACTAAATCATACAGGATTATATGAGGCTGTGTTTTAGATATTAACAGTGATGGCCACTTGAAGAGAAGCTCTCAATGAGGATGATTGATTTATAGGTAGTACTCCACCAGAGTCTTAAAAGCCCACCTTTCGATACGCTGAAACACAGTCCTAACCACGGGACTTTCTCCAGCAAGCGCGGGCACGTCGCCAGCTCTCCCCGGGCACTGCTGCGCACCCGTAGACAGACACAGGCTAGCTCTGTGCTCACTGAGAGAGTCCCTATCAGACACAGAGAGACGCTCTTTATGTCTTAATGGAGGACAGATATGTTAGCGCAAGGCCAGTGTGTGTGCATGGAGTCTCCACAGCTGTCACCAGAACACAAATCAAATGAATAGAGAGACTTTTAGAGAGGCGCAGAGCCGAGCTGAGCTGAGTTGGCAGACTTTTAGTTTTTACCTCGAAGCGACTTAAAGTTTTTGCTGATTGTAGAAGTGCATTTAGATGAATAGTGTAAAGAGAATGAAGTCATTCCATGTCAAGCAAAATGCATTTTGTTGTTGTTAAATGATTTAAGTAACTTGTAGGCCTACAATTTTACTACATATATACTACCTTTATTTTATTTGATCTAAAATACATTAAAAACAGTAATACTGTGAGATATTATTACAATTAAACTGTTTTCTATTTGAATATATTTTGAATTTATTCTTGTGATCATGTGAGTCACATGATCCTTCAGAAATCATTCTAATCTGCTGATTTGCTGCTCAAGAAACATTTCCTGTTTTTATTTGCTATTTTATTATCAATGTTGAAAACAGTTGTGCTGCTTTATATTGGAAACCTTTAAAAAGAAAAATGGATTCCTAAACAAAGCTCAAAAGAACAGTGAAATCAAGAATCTTTTGTAAAATTATAAATGTCTTTACTATGACTTTTGATCATTTTAATAAATCCTTGCTCAATAAATCCCTCATCCCAAACTTGTAAAGCAATACTCACCCTAATGTCACTCCAAACCAAAAGCCTATTACCTTTTTTTCTGTGAAACACAAAAGAAGTTACATATAAAGATGTACTTAGGGTTAAAAAAAACCTTCTGAAGATCAACCAATTGCATTTAATATAAATCTAAACTACAATATGTTACATTTACCTGCGAATAACATTCAATTAATTGTTTGAAAACATTACTTAAGAACATTATTTCTGTAATATTTACCCCTTTTAAAAGTATGCTTAAGTACATTTATTTTTCACAAGGGTGGCCCTTTAAAATACAGACCCATAATGCATGTTTATGATGTTATGAAGGATTTACGGTCTAAATATAAACTGAATCAGGCCTATTCTTAAACTAAAGGCTGTTTTGTATTTTGCATCATCCCTGGATTAAGCAGGCCAGCCATCACTGAGAGCACAGCAGACTAAACTCACTAAAAGACGATTCTTTGGACCGAACGGTGGCATTCCCTGAAAGTCCTAAAGAAATTTTATAGAATGTTGGTAACCAAAGAGTTGACGGTAGCCATTGACTAAACAGAATTTCCACACTATGTAAGGTCATGGAACAACATGAGCAAATGACAATTTACATTTTTGGGTGGACTGTCCCTTTAAGTAATTATTCACCATAATGTACCAATATTAGAAACATGTCTTCTTTTTCATTCTTACGGTGTTAGAGCCATTTAAAACCATCAGTTGTGTCTCCAAACACTCTCTAAACTGTATCAGTGCTGTAACTGCATCTCACTGGTGCCCCTCATCTCTGCGTGTTCAGTGTGTAGCCTGCAAGCTCAGATTTTCTGAATTAGCCTTGAGCAGTGTTTCCAGGCAAACCCTGAATGTCAGTCGGAGGGTTGTCATGGCAACAGAGTCAGGCCAACTGCACTCTGGAACAACAGGCGCTCCTGAACACTTCAGCTGTGCTGAACATCTGAACATACAACCAATGCCATGTTCAGCTGTGCACTGAAATCAAACTCTCTCGTGTCCACACTCCCTGAAAAAATGACACCTCCAACAGGAAAGATAAATAACAAATGAGATCTCTGTACAATCTCAACTGATTCCCTGACAGCAAAGAGATGAATTAGTAAGCAAAATGAGACTTTGTTTTGAGATAAAGAACCCATTAAGCTTGAATGTGTTCTCTAGAGATTTCTAGATCTGTGTCTTGCACTGTACTCAGATTTGCCAAGATAATGAAGTCGGTGAAGTGGGGAAAAGGTGAGAATTTCAAAATTAAATTCTTCTTTCTTGTCTATTTTAATTATTGAATAGAAGCCCCTGAGAACATTTATGGAAAATATATATTTTTGTAAGACTGACTACATTTTGTTTGATCATAAAGATTTTCTAATAAAACATTTAATGTGTAACTTAGTAATTATTTGTGGAAAAATAATTTCTGAGTGTGAATTGTTTTAAATCATACACTTTTTTCCCCCCAGTGCAGTTAGATTTAAAGAAGAAAAAGAGAAATATTCTAATAAAGATCTTTATTCAGTTTTAAATAGGCCAACAAGCCGTAAAAATACATACAAGTCAGTAAAATGACAAATCAGCTCCTTGTGTTCATCTCAGCCTCTTGGGATATGACTGTAAATTGTCCTCAAAACAACATGGAAAGGATGGATAGCTTGCAAGCGTGAAAAAAATTTTTTTTGTTGATGGTAGTTTTTTTTTTCTTTTTTCAGACTGGCTGATCCTGAGAGTCAGTCTGTTTGAGATCCAATTCAAATCTGAGACGGACAGCAGCGCTCACCAGCCTCCTCCATCAGATCACAACCGGCTGCCAATTCATGGAGCCATAATGCAAAAGAAACGGCAAAAAAATAAATAAAATAAAAACGTTCAATAGTCCAAAAGTCACCCTACATCCCAAATAAAACAACAAATGCTTCAGTGATGAAAAAAAAACAAACAAAAAAAAAAACAGAATAAGATTCACTTAGGAGGACAACACAGGAATATCAGCATTGCTTAAAAAACATTCAAATAAGCTTATCTTAACAGAAAAAACAAGATCCACTCGCCAACCTACCAGATTAAGCCTGACTACATTGATTATCTGATAAGCTCCTATATCTTGGAACAAAGTAATAGAACATTTCAATAATTTAAAGTGACACTAAGTTAAATAATGCAGATTTTTAAGCACATCGTAGAATGTAGGCCTCAGCATTTTCTTTTCAAGGTTTGCATTTTTACATTGCAACATTATTGTAATATCAACTTATCCTTTAATTTTTTTGATTTATTTTGCTTTGGGTTTCTTAAAGAGATAGTTCACCCAAAAATTTTAATTCAGTCATTTACTCAACCTCATTTGTTTAGTTATGAAGCAAATCGGTAAGCAAACTGTTCTGGTGACAACTGACTTCCATTTCTCAAAATAACTTTTTTTCAAAATAACTAAGTCAGTCATACAGGTTTGGAACGACATGAGTGTGAGTAAATTTAAATGTTTTCATTTTTTTGGAGTGACTATCCCTTTAACTTAATTATTACTCAAATGAAGGAGGAATTAAAACCAAAAACTCAAAGCATGCCCCCAAACTCATGTTTTATTGCTGAGCTGCTCAGATGTGCTTGAAGGCCAAAAAAGTAGCATAGGTGACCAAAGTGACCATCTCAAAAAAACCTCAAAAGATCAGTGACGTAATCAGCATTATTCAGCATAAAGCCTCATTCAAAGAATCACTGCCTAGTTCAGTCACACTCGTTTTTTCTCTTTTTTTCCCTTTATAAAGTAACTTTCACAGAGCTATCTGAAAGCACAAAGCAAAGAAATAATAAAACAGCAGATTTCAGAAAGCCCTGAAGGCCAGCAAAATTATGACACAGAGGGAAAACAACATAAAAGCTAAAAAAAAAAAAAAATTAATTAATCTCTCATTTCAGTCCATTAAGGAAACAAAAATGGCCATCTGAGTGAGTGTAAATGCAGGGCGCATGCCTAAACGTTTCCACTCTCGGGGTGATGCTGATGAAGACGAGAATGAAGATGGGAATGTTGTCATGATTCCTCGTTCCCGGAGTCATCCTCGTCATAGCAACAGTCCTCGCCATCCTCATCCTCCAAGTCCTCATCATCATAGTAATCGTCGTATAACAGGTCGGACCCCTCGTCCAGTGCAGGGGCGCGCGTGCGGACGCAATACTCCGCCAGCGTGGTGGGAACTTTCACTCCGTCCCGCTCGGCCTCGGCTTTAGTGGCCAGAACCTGTTTTCTGTAAGACACACACACACATGCAATGGATTTAAAGGAATATTTGGCTTCACTCTTTCGTGCTTTCACATTTTCAGGCTAGGGTTGAATTGTAAGTAAACATGCTTTCCATATGCTTTTACTGATATTACACGTTTGTGGTAATCAACATTATCTTTGCTCAAAATGCAGCTTTATACAGCTGAAATATTAACCATATAGCTTCCATAAGACTCATCTGTCTTAGGCACTGAGGTTTTAAGCCAAGGATCAGTAATAAACAACTGATGTCCTGAAGGAGGGAAAGGATAAAATCTGATGCAAGTCAAATTTTCCAGCTCTCCAACATGAATTGCAAGATGCAATAGATAGATTGCCAAGAGGAGATTTAACAGTCAACCACAGGAGGGCACCGATGATCCAGAAAATAAATCTAAATCTTTATAGAATGGTTTTCCATTAGCTAAAGTGTTGCTTCTCACCAGGCCTTCTGATTGAGCCATTAAAATGTAACCCAGCATTAAACAAATGAACACTTGAACTCTTAAAAGAGTCACATTCTGTAGTTTTGCACATTCATTTATGTTACCTAATGATTTCTGCATATTCCCGGTCTTTTCCTTTACTCTCTCTCCATTTGCGGTACATGACGGAGGCGTCCACGTTGGCTGGAGAAAAGGTGTTGGGTTCGTTCAGCAGAGAGATGACACTCAACAGTATAGTTCTGAAACACAGACAGATAATCATGCTATAATGCCATTAGCTTAAGCAGAAAAGCTGCTTTGTGTTGCACTTTCGCAAAGATTTGAGGAGATTTCACACAAGAGGATCAGTCTTCATCTACTGCTTACAGTTACACCGGCACACTCACATCTGCAGTAGGGTAGACACTACAGTACTTTCAGAGGCCAATTTGACAAGAAAACATTGTTCACTAGGAAAATTAATTTATTTTGAAGTACACACTGCATAATCATTCTTACAGCCATTGAATGTCAAGTGAGCAAAGAGTTTTGAACTGAGCAAATAAATTATGTAATTCAAAATATATTTGTAAAAAATTTGAATAATAATAAAAAAAATATCTATAATGACATTAATAATAAAAATAGTTATTATTATTTTTCTATTAGAATTGTTTACTTTGTGTTATGATATACTATTAATTCAAATATTAATGTAATGTAATTATTCTAGTTGTAAATAGGTCAAAAATTACAAGTTGGTTCTACATAAGTTATATCTCATAAGGTATTTTTTTTATTCATTTTGACAAATGTTTAATTTTTATAAATTTGCTAAAAATAAAAAATTTGGTTGTTATTTTCACATAATTTGGATAATATAACTATTGTCACAAAGTACATACAAACAGTTTACTGTAAAATATTAACTAGTTAAATATATAAACCATTATGAACACATACTGCTTTTAAATAAACACCAAACAAACATTTAATATCGTATTTACTATTTACTTACAGATACCAATATAAAAACATGAAAAATGTTATGTGAAAATTATGCAAAGAGCAACATATTTCTATAATACATTGTGGTGGTGTTAAACAACAAATCAAGTTCTTTGAAGAACAAAAAACAACTGGCACATATATTATTTTGCATTTACACATCAAAACTTAATGCACAGATCTATTCTGACCAAGCAGCAACCTACAGCTCTCTCTTTTGAAGCCAACATGGAAGTGACTTAAACTGGAATTCTTCGGTTGGCTGCAAAAGAGTCAATTCTATAAACTCCCCATGTTAAAATACCCAACTTTACAGCAGAAAAAAATGTTTTCAGCCTGATTTAAAAAAAGATTTTGTTCTATATAGCAAATTTTGCCCTCCATGACAACTGTGAGGGGGTGGATTAAATTTCTGCATAATTAAGGGTGTGGTCATTTGAGTGACAGGTGGATAGCAGTTGCTGACAGTGCTGTCAAGCTAGGTGGGCGTGGCTTCAGCAACCAGCTCCCGCCTTTTTGCCCATATTTTTTAAACATTTGTTTTACACTCAAAATACTAAAATAATAGAAGCTACACTTGTAGGTCTTGATAGTGTAAACAGGCAACAGTCAGTCTGGGGTCAAAATATGCCTCTCTCTCTGTGTACAGCGACAGGTGCTCTTCAATAACACAAATGATTAACATGAGCTTCCTAGAAGACAGTAGCTCTTCCACTGAAGCACAAAGCCCAGTGAAACACGATAACAGACTAACTAGAACACAGATCAGACTCGGGGGAGGAAACACACAAATACCCAGATCTCCACTGAGATGCTTTCCATAAAGGAAACTCATGAACACAAAACCACCCTGGTCACTCTTCCTATAATTCTGTTATCAGGAAAACTGCTAAAGAGCTACTGCCTATGTATCCCCCAGGGGACATTCATTTGAAAACATTTCTCCATTTCTCTGTGGAAAGTATTCTGAACGAGCTGCAAAGTGGACTAGACTATGTGTAGACAAAGGCCTGGCTGTTACCTGACGTTCTGTGTGGGGTTCCACCTCTCTGAGGGAAGCTCTCCGCTCTGTGGATCATCTACTGGAGGATGCAGAATGGAGATGCACACGTCCCCGTTCTGTGAAAACACAAAGAGATTCATCAATCACATGATCGTAATGCTTTCATGAGGAAAAACAAGTATCTGAGTGAACCTCTCGCCTCCACAGCACTGCTGTGAGTACTCGAGTCAGAGCGAAGACGCGTGAAAGAGAGATACGGAAAACAAACTGAAGGACAGTCTCTGCAGAACAACTAAAAACTTGCCCGGACTCTCAAATGGGCTTGTGCATGCAATGCATATACATCAAATTTGAGGAAACATACTGGTGCATTGGGCAGGTGGTATGACTACAAACTTAAATTAAATCTCAATATAGTTGTACTTCCTGTAAATCCAATCCCAATTTTTCATATAAATACATAAATAATATTTGATATAATAATCCAATAACACAAGCACCAATTAAATTCCTTGTAATTAAAACATACTTAATCTTACTTGATTACTGACCTTTTTTATCTTTGGTGAACTCAAACCAAAACAACAAGATTATTCATAACAAATCGATCAGGTATCAGGTATCGATAATAAAGCCTAAACATTAGATGAAAAACAAAATGAAAACTGCCTTGGCCATCATCTGAAATAAAATAACTGATATGCTAAAAATAACTAAATATTAAAATACTTTAAAATAGTTCAATACAAAAAAAAAGAGAGAAAGAAAACAATATAAAAATAAAGGTTAATTCAAAACATTAATAAATCCTATAATAGTTTATTAATATTTGATATTTAAAAAAAGCTCTGTATAATACACATTCATGAGCTGTTTCAAGATTTAAGAAAACAAGCACATCTGAGAATGCACATAAGTTTAATTCAATATTAATGAGTCAAGATGTTACACTGCATGGCAACCATAAATACCTATGAGTAATACTAGTATTTTTTAAATGTCTTTAAATTACTTCACACATCAGCATATAGTGCATGATTTCTAAAAACTATTTTATGATGGTGTTAATCTTTTTTTGGACAGCGGACAGTCCACCCAGAAGTCACTGAATGGAAAAATGCAGAAGGGAAGGCAAATAAAGAAAGATCTGTGCAGAGGCTTCTGTCATTGCTACGCTTCTCATTTCAAACCCACATAACATGACCTAATGGTTTTTTTAAGGTCACAAACAGGTGAGAACTGTGCCTGGTGAAGAGACTTACAGATCTTCATCAGTTTTAGAAGTTCAAATAATTTGCTTGGTTCACCTTCCCATTTTACACAGGGCAGCTATTTATATTCAGTCATATCAAGAGTTCCTATGATGTGTTGAATTTCACATCTGTTCAGTGGCACTAGCCAACATACAAAGGTTTAGCTACGTGCTACAGTACACAGCGTGTGAGCTGAAACAATCCTCTTACCTCATAGATGTTGGGGTGCCACATCTTGGTGAGGAATCTGAACGTGGGTGGGGAATAGGGGTAATCGATCGGGAACTTGATGCGAGCCTGCAAAACAAGACCAAAACAGTGGTCAGGAGGACCATCAAAACTCACTTCAACCCATGCATGCTTGTTTATTAAGCATTATGGCTACACTGATTGTGCTTTCAGCTGCCAATAAGGCTGCTTTCACACTTGTTTCTTAGTTTGGTTTGAACTAAAGGTCGATTTCAACCCCCTAACCGCCTGGTCTCTTTTCACATTGTACTTGTGTTTGTCTGCAACAAATGTAGCACAAGAGATGTGAAAACTGCCAGCTGCTTTCCAAAAGCAATTTATTTAGGAGACAAGCAACAATCAAAAATGCATTAGGTCAAAATGGTATTCTATATTTTTTTAACATTGTGAGACCTCCAAATAAACTGTGAGAAAATAACAAAAGTGTAAAAACTTATCTGAAAAATATTTTATTTCTATAAATTTTGTCTAACCACCATTATAGTAAAGTTGCATAGGAATAAATCTTGTATTATGATATTTCTATGACATTTTACACACCATTTTTCTCTAGAATTTCCCAAAGAGCCCTCAATTTCTTAAAGCAAACTGTACTGGAAGTGTGAAAATGTCCTTAGACTGTATTACTCTCAACTACATTTAACACATTTCACCTTGTTAAAAACAATTGTACAGATTCTTCTACCCTTTCAAGAAAACATGCTGATTGACAATCTAGTCATACACTATGTTCAAAACTTTCAACATCACAGTGGCATCGGCCAGTACGGCACAGAGAGATTTCTAATATACAGCAGCTTTGGAGGATTCTGTCTCAGGGTGAGCGCAGGACAGCTGCTCTTAATAGGATTGGAGACGCATCACATTGCAGGAGAACAGTACAGATGGACAGGAGGGAGAATCTGAGAGAAAACACACAAATGGACTTTGAGCTGGAGAACCAGGAAGTGGGACGAATCATTTTTTGGCACAAAATCAACTAGGTTAAACAGCTATTACGCAAGAGATATGCCCTCCATCTCAATTCAATACAGACCTAATTATTTTCAAATCTCGTGGCAAAACTGCCCTTGAAATATTTTAGGCAGCTAGTTAGAAGTGGACATACTGACTCATGCTTTCAACTATACTCCTTTAATTTACTATATTAACCACCAGGATTAGTTACACAGCCTATAATGTTCTTTTCAAACCTGAAAGTTCATTGTTCTCTGACCCACATATTAAAAAGTTAATACAGAGCCCCACAAACAGACAACACCAGAATAAAAAGTGTCCATATGGCTCTACAGTCACCAAAGCAGTATGATAGCTTTTGTGTAAGGAACAAATCCAAAAATCTTTATTCACTGAAAATGCGTGCTTTCAGCGTAGCACTCAAATGCCATTTGATTATATTCAAATACAGTAAATAAAACATTGTGTGAAGCCAGATTTGAGATCAGTGATGTCAAATGGACTTCTTATATTCTTTTGAGACAATGAGATTCGAGAACTACTGCAGAGGAACAGATTGTCAAAAAACAACTTCAGCTTTGTTCCATTCCTCTCAAAAAGCCATTGTTTGGTTTCTGAAAACCTGACAGACAATAAAGTTCAATAGTTTGGTAAAAAAAATATTTTTATGTTTTTGAAAGAAGCCTCTTCTACTCCAAGGTTGCATATTTTGATCAAAAATACAGTAATATTGTGAAATATAACAGTGTAAAATAATGGTTTTATACTTTCATATATTTTCAAATGGAATTTATTGCTGTGATGAAAAGCTAGTTTCATCAGCATTACTCCAATTATCAGAAATTATTCTGATTTGATCCTCAACACTATGGTACTTTATTTGGAATTAACATTTCTTATTGTTATCGTCAATGTTTTTTTAGGATTCATTTATGAATACAAAGTTCAAAAGAATATAGTTTATATATTCCATAGTCTAAATGTCATTACTGTCCCCTTTGACCTAATAAATGCATCCATGCTAAATATCAGCATTAATTTAAGATAAAAGTGGTTATTGTGTTTCTTGTGATTCAGCAGCAACCATCAGCACTTCTCCTTTTGTGTTCCAAGGAAGAACGTCAGTCATAGAGGTTAGAAACACATGAGGATAGATAAATGACATAATATTCATATCTGGGTGAATTAACCTTTAAAAGGAAACACATAACTATTCCTCATAAGTTAGGCTCGACTGGTTTCAGGTTCTCAGCTGACTATGAGATCTTGAAAATGTGTCAGCAGAATACTCAAGATGGCTTTAATAGTTCCTGTGAACAGACAAAGTGTGCGAATAATTTCCCCTTTCAAACAAAGAAACAAGTCTCTGTCATGCAGATATACCCTCCACTGATTTATCCTCAAGCAGGGAACAGTTACGATGCCTTCGGGCTTCGCCAGGCTCGAGAGTTCAGTTCTTACATTAATCAGGGTTCAGCACGAGCTCTCATCCTGACACACCAGTGAACAGTGACGCCACTGGATCTGCCAAAACCCTGTATGTGTGTGTGAGTGCTCTCACTGTAAACAAAGGCAAGAAAAGTCATTGACCTACTTCAAATCACTACACAAGAGTTCAGGACCTTCCTTTACAATCAAAAGAGGAACTAACACAAAGATGTGTTTAAGAGTCATTAATAATAAACCTTTCGGATTGGTGTAAAGGAACAGGTTTATCTGCTCAGGTGGAATGAGGTGAGACCTCCTTACAATCATCCTTTGTTGACATTTTTCTATTTTTATAATTATCATAGCAGTCAAACGTGGTGCCAACGACTAATACCTAATAAATGGCCTTTAATAAATTGATAGAAGGTCCCATGTATGATATTTTCAAAAGTGAAATCATTTTGACAGATGCCTGTTTTCAAAAGAATTAGAAATGATCACAAACACTAAGTGATTAATTATTATTCTAATTCAATAATGAGTAAAATAATAATCACTCTAAACTTAAAGTGTAGGAACACTATGATGAAATTAAATATGATCACATTTTTATGTAATATTAATAATATTCTTCATACAAAGTCATGTAAATCATCTCACCCTCCTTCCATAAGAATCACAAAGAGTCAATGAGGAACAAAGAAACCAAACAAATGAGCTCCATTATCCTCAACAAAGACCCCAAAATCTCATCAAAACGACATCCGAAGGAAAACACAAGGCTTCAGATCATAATCAGACCTTAAATCAATCAAAAACCTTAATTATATTCAAATACGTGTAAAGGAAACAGACATAAAGGGATGCAGTTATCTGGAGCTGGTTCCAGTTCTAAATATAGACCTCAGCCATCTGTTCCTAAAAATAACACATATTTACCCCTTACAAATCAACCTTAGTCCTTACCTTGAAATAGCCCCCTTCATAGTGAGTGTTTGGGGGTCCAAAAATCGCCACTTCCCAGTTGTAGAGATCAGCTTCGTCCACTAAAGTGATCTTGAAACCCTCCACTGGTTCCTCCTGTAGAGACTTCATCTCCAGCATTAAAGCTTTCTGTGAGCTGGCGACCTGAGCACTGCTCTGATGGGCCATTTCTGCTTTATTTCTACCCAACTAGACTCAAAAGTGGGGTTTGTTCTTCAAAAAGTGATGAGGCGATGAAAGCTGCTTTTCTTTCTTTGTCTGGAGTTGCTAGCTTAGCGAGGAAATGACAATGTCCTCAAAAAAGAGACTATATTCGATCAAATAAAAAGTGTTTTTAGCTATAAAGCATTATAATAGTTTTTTTTTTCCGTCGTCCGTGTAGGTAAAAAAGGTTGTTGGGTAGATTATACGTAGAGTTTTGCTTGTCAGAAAAATAAAAAATCGCGCTTTGGGTTTGTTGTTTTTTTTTCGTAGCTGAATGCTAGCCGTGAAAATCCACTTCGACTCAACACTAATCCTCTCTAACGGAAGGTTTTCGTTAAATAAGTAAATTCAGATGACTGAATTTACAAAAAGAATGCCTACGCTTGAATTGTGTGCCAAGCTGATCCGTCGAGAAGCAAAAATTGGCGTGAACTAGTAAACGTGTAGGAGAGTGGCGAGTTATGAGTCGATGTCCTGGATGCGTCTTTCCTCAATTCCAATGGGTCGTGGTGCATCACGGGTAATGTAGTTTTACCGGGACAGTTTACTGTCTGAGCAGACCTATAGGAACAGGCAACATTCCAGTTATTTGGCTAATACTAACCCCTCTTATAATAAGTTTAACTAAATAATAAACTGATCGTGTTTTCTATAGGTCTATAGGGGAGAATGGGCCTCTCTGTAACACAGAAACACACATTAAGAGAGCATCTCTCTGACGTCTGTCATGCTGATATGCTGCCAGTTATCTGATACAAACACGGGACAGCATGGCTTCAGGAACTCACTGAATGTTGGCAAAGGACAGTCTGTTTGTCCTTGACAATAATGTTTACAGTTAAGCTTTGACGTTAAGGACATTTTATAATAATGTAGGCCAGGGGCGGCGGTAGGGGTGGGCTAAGGGGGCTGGAGCCCCGAATGTTTTCAGTAAAGCCCCGAATGTTTTTATTACCACCATGCCATCAATGAGTTTTCATACCCAATAAAGTAATTTATATTAGAATTTAAATAAATAAATAAATATCTCTCGACTCAAGTCCACAGTGTCTGTAAATTTACCCAACTAAGTACGCGTTGTCATTCACATCCGACGAAAACCGCCCACTGAGTCTAGTGCTTTTAACTGACATGTAAACTGGCCAACCATCGATGAGCGTCTGTACGATCCAGCCAATGAAGTGAGATCTTTTGGAGGCAGGCGGTTTGTTGGCGTGTAGTATTTTACTAGATCAATTTATTCGAAAATTAAAATGGATATTTCAAAATTAATCTTCTTCTTCTTAAAAAAGGAAGTAAACCCCCCCAGCCAAAACACTTGAATGCCAAGATACAACAGCTTACTTCAGGTATCTATCTGTAACTTTTATATTTATTTTTCAGTTTTAAATTGTGTCTGATTTAACGTCACATTTTGAACATCTAACAGTTAACGGTTGCGCAGCACAGTCTGTAGGGGACACACACACACACACACACACACACACACACACACACACACACACACACACACACACACACACACACACACTTTTTTTTCTGAATGAATCATCCGTTTCTAACGAATCCATTGATTAAATGACTGACCGACTCACTCATTAAGGCAGTGGCATGCCGCCACCTAGTGGCAAAGTACCATTCTAATTTATTTTTCATAATTTCATATTTCTGTAGCCTATTCCAAATTGTATATTTGATACATTAACCTTCTTATGATTATTTATGCAATTTGTAAGTCCTCCTTCAAAAATATAAGTGTATAGAGCCCTGCGTTTATAATTATACTTGGCTTTAAACACAGAGATAAAGTCCTTTGACCGGTATATCTTTATAGAGTAAGAGTATGTCAGTGCACTGCTTCATGTTTGCTTCTTATCCCTGTTCTATTAGGACGAGTGTAGCCAGTCAGGCTTGATTGGAAAATAAAATAAAACAGAGACAGAGACAAAAAAAAAAAAAAAAAAAAAAAAAGTGAGATAGAGACACAACATCAGCATATGTGTCAGGATACAAGGGATAAACTTTAAATAAAATGTTGTAAATTTGTTTTTATTGTTTTTGTTTATTTTAAACTAGGTAAATCTTTCTGATTTATTAAAATAAAAAGTCACATACATGGATCTCCACTTACCCTAGAACCAACCCTGCTTATGGCAACAAACTGTTAGAAGAAAGGGATCATTGGGGTTCTATATAGAACCATAGGGTTCTTTACTCAAATCCAAAGAACCTTTCATGCTAAAAAGGTTCTATAATGACAAGAAAGAACCCTTTTGGCACAAACGGTTCATATCTTGAATTTTGTGATCATTCACATGCATTCATAAATTCATTTGAATACACCGAATAATGCAGTGAAAGAACGCACTCAAAATGCACACGCGCACTAGTATGACTTCATCATGTAACTTTATATTAGCCTAGATGCATGCACTTTTTAGGCACGATTTGTTTAGTTTTTGAATATACTTGATACTGTTAAAAGGCACATCATTAAAACAAAAAATACGAGTTCACATTTCACACCTAAACAAGCGTGGAAAATGTAATTATAACTAGCTACTAAATTAGTTACAAATGCCTATCCACATACAGCTATGATTTACGAACCCAAACTGACTCAAATGATTCGCGATCCCGCTATGAACTCCCGAACTGATTCAAATGATTCGCGATCCTCAAACTGACTCAAATGATTCGCGAACCCGCTACGAACTCCCGAACTGACTCAAATGATTCGTGATCCTCAAAATGACTCAAATGATTCGCGAACCCGCTACGAACTCCCGAACTGACTCAAATGATTCGCGATCCCGCTCCAACTCCCAAACTGGAGTCAGATGACTCAAATGATTCGCGATCCCGCTACCCACTCCCGAACTGTTTCAAATAATTTGCGATCCCCAAACTGACTCAAATGATTCGCGATCCCGCTACGAACTCCCGAACTTATTCAACTGATTCGCGATCCCGCTACGAACTCCCGAACTTATTCAAATGATTCGCGATCCCGCTACGAACTCCCGAACTGACTCAAGTGATTCGCGATCCCGCTCCAAATCCCAAACTGGAGTCAGATGACTCAAATGATTCGCGATCCCGCTACGCACTCCCGAACTGTTTCAAATAATTTGCGATCCCCAAACTGACTCAAATGATTCGCGATCCCGCTACGAACTCCCGAACTTATTCAACTGATTCGCGATCCCCAAATTGACTCAAATGATTCGCTATCCCGCTACGAACTCCCGAACTTATTCAAATGATTCGCGATCCCGCTAAGAACTCCCGAACTGACTCAAATGATTCGCGAACCCGCTACGAACTCCAGAACTGATCAAATGGTTTGCGATCCCAATACACATAATGCTTTAAAAGTGTGCACATCCAGAGAAATAAACAGCAGATGTTCATGTTAACAACTTCTTTAACTTGAGCAAACGCTGCTAATACACATACATGTTAATAAAGTAAATAAAACAAAAAATTAACGTTTTAATGCTACTGAATAAAAATAAACGATCCAGTCTAAAGTCTCTGCTCATCATGACAGGACCTGGATCAGTGAGCTGCGTCTCGGGCCGATGACGTCACTTCCATGGAGGCATGTTGTACACGCCCCCGTCCATTGACTCCGCCCCCACGTCAAAAAACGGTGCCACAAAGAGTGACGTGCAGAAAAGTGAAGCGCAAAGGAAAAATGGACTAGACTAGACTAGACTCAAACTAGACTGACACGCAAAATAAAAGCAGCGTTGCAAATAAATTAATAGATATGACCATGGAAAATATGTATTGCAAAATCATTGCTTTCGCGCTGTTTCATTTGTTTTGCAATTCTTAATTTTTGTTTGCAAAAAGCAAATGTATTTTCCTCAATACTTTAAATAAAATGTTTTAAATTTGTTTTTGTTTTTATTGTTTTTGTATATTTTAAATAAGGTATATCTTTCTGATTTATTAAAATAAAAAGTCACATACATGGATTTTTCTGGGCTAAGCCCCGGATCTCCACTCACCCTAGAACCACCCCTGATGTAGGCCTACTTGTATTAGACTTTGGCAGTAAAATGTGAAATGTGGATGGTATTTTAGGATGCTATTATTATAGGCCTATTAAAAAAAAACAGATATATCTTTCTAGATGTATTTTTAAATCTATTTCGATAATATTCAAATAATTTAAATGAATAAATACATGAATGATACTTTAAATATTAAACCAAAATCGGCAGTAGTTCGAGGCAAGTGACAGTCAAGTGACAGAGTAATCATTAAATCATTCAATCTATTCATTCAAAGCGCTCATGAATGGGTCATCAGTATAAAAACAGGTCAGCAGTGACTAACTCCATTTATTAGAAACAGGAATTCATTCAGTAACGAAACACCACTGATTGTTTGGCAACTGATCTGCTGTGGATTCGTTTGGGCCTATTTTCATTAGCAAAAACAAATACTGAATCCATAATGTACCATAATTACTTAGTGCTGTGTGAATATTTTATTTGGGATTGCACTAATATCGAAAAACAGCACTCGTATTTGTGTGATACTGCCTAACTAAATGTTTTGCCTCAATATATACCTTTTTTTTTTCAACGATAGACTGTATTTGTACACTAACAAGAAGGCAATATCCTCCTTTTTTTTATTATAATTTTTTTACCCCCCAAAACACACTGGAAGTTTTTTACTCAAGGGCACAATGCTGATAAAATGTAATTTCAAGGATTCTGTGGGTCATAAATCAACCTTGAAAAGGTATCAACCTATATTTATTTTTGTCACATCAGCTGTTGCATTGAATACTAGATAAGGAAGTAATTTGAGATAAGAAAGGCCTATAACACAGGCCCATCTTAACTATTTTATTATTATTATTATTATTATTATTATTTAAAATTATGATTATTATTATTTTTCAGTTAAAGTCATTAAAAAAATTATTTGTTGTTTTTCTCACACATTACAGAATGACGATGAGTGATTGTTTGAATGAACTATTATATTTGTGATACATTAATAAAAAACATTTGGCTGTGTAAATTTCATATTTAATAGTAATATGTAATTCGTTTTATTATTTGTTATATTTGTAGGTATTAGTAAATATATTAAGATTTTTAAGTAAGTTTATATTTATCCAACTCATCTTCCTCAGTAAACTTTTCCGGTTAAAGGGCTTTTATTGTGAAATGCGGCACATCCGGCGCTGCCTTCGTTTTTTGCCCGACAGATGAAAACATCAGTGTTGGGTGTTAATGCCGGGCTGATCCTGCTACAATCAACAAGATGTTTGTCGTCTTACTGCCTGTTTCTTATCAATCCGTATCAAACTGTTAGCGTTTACTGTATCTGTAGGTAGACAAACCCCGTTTTGTATTTCGATACCTCTTTTGGTAAGTGATGTCTTTGATTTATTTAGCCAGAAATCCAGCTAGTGCTAACTCACTAGATATTGATACATACTATCTGGTTTATTCTTTTGAAATTCATTATTTATGATCATGTCAAGAGTAAAGTAATACACTCACTGTTGTAAATAATTTGGAAGCATTTGATGTGTAATTAAAAAAACAAATTTCGTAAATTGTGCAAATGGTCTGTATGTTTTGTATTTCATGTGATTTATTTTATTGTAAATTGTATCATGCAGTGTTACTAATCTATCTATCTATCTATCTATCTATCTATCTATCTATCTATCTATCTATCTATCTATCTATAATTTTAGTCATATTTCTTATTTTATTTTATTTATATTTATTTCTTTGTAAATTACTTTTTTTTTTGCTTTCATGGATTGAGATGCAAAGATCAGTCTGAGATCACTAGATTTCTATTTATTTATTTAGTTATTTATGTTTTAATGCATATTTATTTGCATGACTATCGGTACATTAAATCGAGACAAATTAACTTGAGGCTTTTACAAAAAAAAAAAAAAAAGCTTTTACAAAAAAAGCAGCTGTTGTGTGCATAGATAGTTGTTTTCTGAATGAATGTGTGATTAAGTTAAATGGTGAGATCTGATCTGTCCTGTAGTTTTGTGATTACACAGGCAGCTCTCCTGACGTCAGCCTTGCTGTAGTCGCAGACCCGAATGCAGCTTTAATTTCCGTGCCCAGTTAAAATGTCTCTAAAGGTTAATCGCACTGTCTTATGATGTCCAAATCAACATTTTCCTTTAATCTAAATGTCAACCCTCCTTAACATGAAATGACATTCTCACTTGGCTGGATTGCTTTTTTGGTATTGGCTTATGTGAGTGATGTTGAAATCTGATAATTAAACCCATGCAATCTTTCACAGGATCTCTAATTCCCAGCAGAAGAAAATGAATGGCTTATCCATTAGTGAGTTGTGCGGCCTGTTCTGTTGCCCGCCATGTCCGAGCCGGATTGCAGCGAAGCTGGCCTTCCTGCCCCCGGAGCCCACCTACGCTCTTCTCCCAGACCTGGAGTCCACCTCAACTGTGACCTCTAAACTTGAAGCCTCAGGTTTGCGCTCCCGATTGCCTGGAGGAGTGGCTGGAGGTGTGGCTGGAGGAGGAGAAGGAGAAGGAGAAGGAGGAGGAGGGGGTTTTGGTGACAGAAGTGGAGAAGGCCGATGGAAGCTGCAGCTCTCTGAGCGAGCAGAGTTCCAGTACTCCCAGAGAGAGCTGGATGGAACCGAGGTCTTCCTCACTCCCTCCAGCCGTGGCAACAGAGTCGGATGCATGTACATCCGCTGTGCCCCATCCGCAAGGTGAGGAAGGATCAGCTTAAGATGTTAATAGAAAAAGCGTTCTTTAGGGCTAGTCTTCTCAGAATAACTATAATAAATATGATAAAGATGAAGTTTTAAGTTCACACCACAACTATACTCATTACAACACAGAGGAACAAGTTAAAGTCATTTTCAAAACTATTTGCTAAAACTTTACTTAAAGCCATTATATATAATGCATTATAAAGGTAGTTTTAACGCATGAATTATGCCTTCTAATGCACCTTCTAATGCATTGTAAGATCTCATGAATAACTGTAACCACTGTAATAATACATTATAACACATGGCTAAAAAAAGCTTCAAATGTTATAATGCATATAATACGTACATGTGTGTATATACTGTATGAATGAGATAAGTTTCATAGTTAGTGTAGTTTTTCCACCAGTAATATGATTATACATTATATACAATTACATAAGTTGATAAATAGCTTTATAATGCATTACACACACACACACACACACACACACACACACACACACACACACACGTATATATATATATATAAGGCTTTATATAAAAATAATCGTGGGTCTTTTAGTTTTCCACCAGGAATGTGATTATTATATGATTAAGTAAGTTGATACATGATTAAATCCGATTAAAAGTAGAACCGCAGAAAAACGTACTGACTTAAAAAGTAGAGAATTTCTGCATGTACAAAATATTGATACTGAATAAATACTAATTTATGGACATGACTGTAGTGTTAAGTTCTGTATATCTAGAGATGTCAGAATTATATTGTTGAATCTCTTCCTCTCAATCAAGAAATATTATTTTGCAATGTTTGGACAGTTAGTTCTCACAATCGGTTTTAAAGCCAGTCCTCTATATCTGTCCCTGTTTTTGTGCTCTACAGGTACACTGTGCTCTTTTCTCACGGGAACGCTGTGGATCTCGGTCAGATGAGCAGCTTCTACATCGGGCTGGGCACTCGTATCAACTGCAACATCTTCTCTTATGATTACTCTGGTTATGGGGTCAGTACAGGGAAGCCCTCCGAGAAGAATCTGTATGCAGACATAGATGCTGCGTGGCACGCTATGCGCTCAAGGTCTGTCAGAATCTAGATAGCATGCAGTTGTAGTGGTGCTGTTTTAAAATGTAGTGTTGATTATGTCATGTGTGGAATCACTTCTGTGTTGTCTCAGGTATGGCATCTGCCCTGAGAATATAATCCTTTATGGGCAGAGCATTGGTACCGTGCCCACCGTGGACCTGGCGTCCCGTTATGAGTGTGCTGCTGTGGTCCTTCACTCCCCCCTCACCTCCGGGATGAGGGTGGCTTTCCCTGACACCAAGAAGACGTACTGCTTTGACGCCTTCCCAAAGTCAGTGAGCACTGAAAACCTCCTTCTTTGCATGACAAAGATGTTCTTAACACTGTGGTCTAAACAGTAGAATATATAAAATAGCTCATGCAGTAACATGGATCTCAACTGAGGTGTGCTTATATCATTTAAGTCTTCAAACATGGCTCATCCATTCAGAATTAAGAGCTGTAGGTTTCCATAAAGAGGGAAAAATATAATTCCCTTTCCCTCTGAGATTTAGCAATGGTAAAAAATCTGCTATTGTATAGTATGAAAGATTTGGGCTTTATTAGCACTGCTTGCAAGATATTATTAAGTCAGAATGCTTTTGAATGGCAGTCAATAGAGAAGCTAGATTTTAGATTACAGTTATGGTACTGTTGTACTGTTTTTACATTACTCTGGTATACAATTTTTTTTTATAACCTCTTTACTAACTAAAGGGGTAGTTCACAAAAAAAGAAGATTCTGTCATTTATTCACGCACATGTTGTTCTGTTTATGGATGACTTGAGTTCTGTGGAATAAACAGTTTAAAAGTGAATAAGAATTTTAGAAACAAATATTTGTATCCAGAAACTATGCATTCAGTTGGTTAAGATTGACATTTATATTATAAAATATATAAAATGTATTTTTATTTCTTGAAAAGTATTTGTCTAGGATTTCACAAACCTATTAAACAACACAACTGTTTTCAGCATTGATGATAATAATAATAAACATTTCCTGGGCATAATATCAGTATATTAGAATGATTTCTGAAAGAACATGTGATTGAAGATTGAAGACTATAATAATGATCGCTTCGCATCACAGAAAAGTTGCAGCTACTGTAAGATTTCAAAATGTAGTTCTTGGACTGATAGAAACTATTTTCATGGTTATTTACGACCTTGTTGAAGACTAAAAGAGTATTTTATTTAATTGCCCTGGACCAGTGAGTTCTTCAAAGGTCCTTTTTACAGTTCACAGAAGAATAGAAGTTGAAGAAAGAATGGAATGACATTATGGAGAGTAAATAGTGGACTATTTCTTTAATAACTCTTTGTTGTGTCTTGTCCTCCCTCAGCATTGAGAAGGTGTCTAAAATCACATCTCCGGTGCTGATCATCCACGGGACGGAGGATGAAGTGATTGATTTCTCTCATGGTCTGGCCCTGTTTGAGCGCTGCCCGAAGGCTGTGGAGCCGTTGTGGGTGGAAGGAGCCGGGCACAACGACATCGAGCTCTACAGCCAGTATCTGGAACGCCTGCGCCGGTTCATCAGCCAGGAAGTGGCTGCACAGTAAATGCACCCTTCATTACGCTCATGGCAACAAATCGTCGACGTATATGGAGAGCAAACAAACAGGATCTGCTTCTGGAGGGTTCGTTCTTCTCTAAACGTTAAACTTTTATGTTTCTATCAGCCTGGAGCTGAGTTTTCTACTGAGAAGACCACTATACTTCACACCCAAAAGATCTGAATGTGTGAGCGTCCGCGTCGGTCTCAGGACCTCAGTTCGTCTGAGGCTTTCACAGCTGATTTGGCTTGTGATTTCTGTGACCAGGAAAAATGAAATGTCTTTTGAACAGGACTGATATCTAATATCTTTATGAAGCTGTTGTGGGTGTTTATGTTCTTTCTCTTTTGTTAGTTCTCCATGGTATGCATAAGACCAGTCTGTTTTAAAATACACCATCATCACCTTTTTTTAGGAGCAGACAATTTTAGGACAATCTGCTGGACAGATTGTGTGTGTGTGTGTGTGTGTGTGTGTGTGTTCAATATTTTTTAGACCATCTGCTGTGTGTGTGAATGTTGTTTTCTGATGAACTGATCTTCATCAGGCATCTCGAGATACACTACCAGTCAAAAGTTTGGACACACTGAGTTTGATTTTCATGATCTTAAAAACCTTTTGATCTAAAGTCTTCTGCTTAAATGCTTGATGCATTGTGCCTACTTACGAATTTCTTTCCAAAGCTAAAATCTTAATGAATCTTCTTTTTTTTTTTTAAATGGACATGTCAGACCAGTGAAGCAACCAGTCCTGTTGATAATATGAAACTGTCCAGTATACATCTAAATGTCTTCAATAGAGTTTAAAAACTGTCCCAGGATGCTTTCATGAAGTTGACGAATGTCCAAAGCTGGAATCTAGACAAAGAAGGAGCTCAGTCATAAGATTTTTTAATTTTATTATTATTATTTTTTTTGTAATTTTGTAATTTCTGTATTATATTTTCTTTTTTTTATTATTATTCTAATAAAATAGTCATAACAAAAATATGAATAGATGTTTCCAAACTTTTGACTAGTAGTGTAGGTCCATACCAGTTTTGTTTTTCCAGATTCTACATTTTTCTTTTTGCATTTTTCCCTTTGCTTCCCTGTCATTTAAAAAAAAAAAAAGGAGTTTGGGACCCAAACACTGTTTTTAAGGATGTGGGTAGAGCTGTACTGATACAATATGAATATCTGGAAAAATACACTGCCATTCAAAGTTTGGGATCTGAGGATTTAGTTTTATTTTTTTTAAAGAAATGAATGGTTTTATTCAGCAAGCTTTTACTGTGTTGACTGTACTGTGTACCTTATACATGTAGATCAAAACAGACTTCTTTCAAAAACAAAAAGTCTTACTCACCCCAAACTTTTGAATAGTAGTCTATCAAGATGTTTTCCTTGCGATTATTGTGTTGATCTTTCTATAATTTTTATTTATTTATTATTCATGTATTAATTTATATGTTTAAGAAGAAACAGATTGTCTGTATAAGCAAAAACTCTAAAACCAGAGCTGCTTCCATGAGACAAAAGTGAAGTAAACCGTGTGGGAGAGATGAAAACTCTTCCCTGGTCCAGTTGATATGATATTGTGATTGTGATGCATCAGTGTATAGAGTTGTGAAATCTGTATCACAATCAAGTAGTTGGCATGTCCAGCCTCTAAAATGGGGACTGAATTTGTAAATATTTCCCCACTTTTGCCCGACACACTGAATTGTGGAGGAGGTTAACAGCCGTGATTCTCCCCCACTGTGAGCACCTGACCTGAACGACAGGAAACCTCACGCTACACCCACAACATCACACGTTCTTCCCGCATTCACTTCTCTTAGCTTGTGCATGTTGATGTAATGATGTGTAAATGAACTCTGACGCCAGACTGATGTGTGATTGACAGTTTTCTGAGCCGTCTTAGAATGGGGTCGTGACCTCCATCCACTGCTGACCTCTTGTCTGTGTTTACGTCTGCGAGAGGAAGAACCCTGAAAGGTTTTTTTTAATATTACTGCATGCCAGCTCATCAAATCACATTACTGTCATTTTTGCAGCTGAGCTATTTATAGTGGCCACTTCTCTCACAAACATGCCTCGCTGTATAAGACATGCTCTCATGTGGTCAATGGATGTTTAACATGAACTTCCAGATCTATTTTTATAAGGTTAAGTCTTTGCTATAATATGAAGAAACCTTTACTGTTTAAGAGCCATTTTTAAAGGGATAGGTGTGTCTTTGTAGCCTAGACATGTAGTTTGTTTTATTTATTTTTTTTGGACTTAAAGTGATAGTTCACCTAAAAATGAAAATCTGACTTCATTTCTTCCATGGACCATAAACTGGTCATTTTTGAATATTATAAACCATATAGTGACCAACAGCTTTCAAGCTAAGAGATGATGATGATGATGATGAATTAGTGAATAACCACTCAAAAATGAAAATTTCATTATTTACTTGTTTAAACTTTTATGACTTCTGCAAAGCACAAAAGAAGATATTTAGAGAAATGTTGGTAAGCTTTCATTGTCCAAACAATGGAAGTCAATGATTACCAACATTCTTTAAAATCTCTTTTTATATTCCACAGAAGAAAGTCATGCATGTTTTGAGCGACATCAGGATGTTTAACGATTGAATTGTTATTTTTCGGGGGTCTGTATCTTTACATTTAGTATTTATCATGCAAATCAATTGAACAGCTTATGGTTATGATACTTTAATTGTGTCTGTTTTTTGTTAGGGTCTTGGAAGCATCTGGTCACTATATGGTTTCTTTTGATCAAAAAGCAGAGTTTTTACGTGAACTATTTCTTTAACATCTTGTTTGCTGTATTCCTCTCTTAAAGTCACTCAGTTGTTTTTTTTCCTGGTGTCTGTAATTCTTAAAGCGGTTTTTAAGACTTTGAGATTTTTAAGACCTCAACTCTTGTAAAAAGCAGTGTGTACTCAGGAACATTTTCATTTGTTTGACTGACAATATACTGCATCTTTGTCCTCAAATGCTGCCAGTAAAACAAAACCTGCTTTACATTGATCTTAGGAACCACAGACTGCAGGAAAAATCATTTTTCATCCTGACGTGTGTCATAATGAGCATAGCAAACTTGGGGTTAAAGCAGGTGTGTGCCACTTTCAGTATGCATGTAATAGATAAGATATGAAAAGAAAACGGACTAATTATAGTGTGATAATTTCAGTGTATATTATATGACTTTCCGAGATTAAGTAGTACATGTTAGCCTAATATATGAAAAGGATGTTAGGATTTTTATTATTATTTGCTTGAAAAGGGTTAGTATTCACATCTCTGAACAACCGAGCAATAATCTCAAAACCTTTGACTGCGAGAGCTGGATAGATTATCAGACTCTCACAAAACTCCTCATGATGATTGTTTGAAGAGTTTGCCCTTTCGGTGACACAGCACAACCTTATCAGAGAACTCTAAAATACTCTATGACAACTCACAATTTTTGTATAGCGATTATAAAGCTAATTTGCAGTATTACTAGTCACACTCAGTCACATACTCTTTTTCGAGATTTGCAAGGAATGAGTGTATATTACCAGGTACATGTGTGTATAAAGAGGTGATGTAAGATGCTTTGTGTGTGTTGGCTAATGCTTTCATTTTTTAGCTGGAAGATGTGATGTACTGTGGTTGAGTAATAAAGGAAAGCTGTAAAGTCACAGTGGTATTTTTTGTTTATTGTGATTAGTGGTTCAATTAAGGTTTTTTTTTTTTTTTTTTAATGACTGATATCTAGAAAGCAAGAGCCTGATATTTTATTGAATGCAAATTAGATGTTCATTAAGGAAGCATATTTATAATAGTGAATCAGACTTCAAATTTGTTTAAACTTTGAAAGTTTAGCCTCTTGTCCATAGACAACACTTTTGTTAACTGGTTCTAATTATCCCAGATTATCGAATATGAGCTGACTCAATAAATGAATAAAAAATGTAAAAAATGATAAATTAACTCATAAAAAAATGTATATGTGGTATTTACAGCATTTTGTAAACAAATGCTTTATATACTGCTCTTTTAACACTGAGGTGTTATTTTTGTGTAATTAAAATACTGATGTGATCTTTATTATTAATATTTTAAATTAGTTTTAATTTATATTTTTTATTTTGGTTTTGAGTTTAAGTTAGGTTTTTGTTGATTATTTTATATAGTCTGTTCATTTGTATTTCAATTTGGTTTTAGTTATTTTAGTACATCGTTAAAATTAATGAAAATTACATGTTGCCTTGGCAACTAACTGAAAAATAATGCAATAAATTTTTTTTATTATATTTCATCCTTGGAGAAAGAAAATTAAAAAGGAAATTGTGAACCTTTATCTCAGAATTCAGACTTTTTTTTCTTTTTTATCTTACAATTTGGAACTTTTTTCTCTCTCTCTGAATTGTGAGTTGTAAACTTATAAACTGAAAAAATAAAATTTGCATCTCAGAATAATATTCCCAAAGACCGTCTAAGACTTGAGATCACGTCAGAATCTGCTTCAGCACTAGATGGCAGCAGAAGTCTCTCTGTCTTCAGCACGATACAGCAGCACTGTCTGAACAATCTTCACATCACATCACACCCACAGTCAATAAACCTGTTTGTGATGTTCAGTGCCATCTCCAGGGATACCTTGATATGTGTCTATTTTTACCTGCTCTGTAGCATTATCTATTAAAATGGTTGGAAGCTGTTGAAGATAAAAAGCAATTATATTAAATGACTCAAAGCTCCAGCATAGAGTTTTTCTGTTACCTTCAACTATCCCAGCTTGATGTGCAGAGTTAACGGTGAGGAAGTTGATCCTCAGGAAGTGTAAAACGTGGTTTTGTGTCTGATTGCTTTGTTTGTTTGTTCATCCCTACTAGCTCAACACAGCAACGGAGGCTCATAGAGACGTGAGTTTACATTGATTCAGACTTATCAAGCAGATGCTTTTATCCAAAGCAGCTACCAAATGTTTGAGTTTGGGGTGATAACATTCGTTCCCACCAGTGGAAGAAAGCTGAACCTGTTTAAAAAGCCAATTTTTTAAATTTATTTTTATTTTTATTTTTGCTCTTCAGGTTTAAAGGACTTCAAATGAATCCTGTAACGATGCATTTAATAATAATCAATTTAAATCTTTCCCTCTGTTGCAGCTCTTTATTCTCATTTCTTATGCTAAGTGTGCCAACAGTGAGTTAAAAAAATAGCTTACTCCAAATTGGAAATTTACTTAAGATGTAGATTAGTTTTTTTTTTTTCTTCATTACACCGGATTTGGAGAAATGTAGGTTTTCATCACTTGCTCACTAATGGATCCTCTGCAGTGAATGGGTGCCGTGAGAATGAGAGTCCAAACAGGTGATAAAAAAATTATAGTAAATCACAAGTAATCCACATGACTCCATCAGTCCATCACTTAATATCTTGTAAAGCAAAAAGCTGCGTGTTTGTAAGAAACAAATCCATCATTAAGATTTTTTTTTTTTTATTCATACCATTGCATCCATCTAGAGTCCTCTATCCATAATATGCTTTCTCCAGTAAAAAAGAAAAGAAAAAAGTTATCCCATCTGAATCAGGAGAGAAATGTGCACGGATCAAGCACCGTTTACAAGCCAAAACAGTTCAGAACAGTTTTTATCAGCTGTTTGGACTCTCATTCTGACGGCACCCATTCACTGCTGAGAATCCATTGGTGAACAAGTGACAAAATGCTACATTTCTGAATTTTCAAATGTGATTTGAGAGCATTGGACAGACTTTTTGTTTTCGGTGACCCATTTTATTGATATAAATTGTTACAATGTTGTGGCGTGGCCTGCTGGCTTTTGTAGTGATTTGCACATAGGTTTTCAATTTTGTAGGGTCCGTGCTAAAAACACTTTCTGGAATGATTTGCCACTGACCTGTGTCCAATTTGTAGATGTCAGAATCGGATACTTTTCCGCCGTTCCATATCAAAGCGGCATCTGTTTCAATGCTTGCCTAAAAATATCAGCGTAATGGTTTCCTGATGCTCATCTCCTCAGCAACAGAAGTAAGGGTGATGAAAACCTGCCTGACGGGAATATTACTAAAAAGTGCCCCCCCTCCCTTTTTGTCTCTGATAGCAGTTTCGTTGGGGGATAACGGGGGAAACTGGACTTTCAGAGTCTTGTTTTCAGGCCTGAAAAAATATTATTGCACACTTGTTTTTTCAGTCTTTTCTACAATTGAATTATTTTAATTATTTTATTATTTAAGTAGTACAAGCACCGAATGTTACTGATTTGCTCATTTGTCTGATTTAAGCATTCCTATTTGATGTGAACAACCCTTGAGAAATGCATGCATGTGCTTTTGATCCTGTGGTTCAGTGCGTTTGTAGTCTTTTGAGTGCACTTTAAACTTTAATGAGTCACATCGCACTGGCGAATATATCAGGCTCCGAAGCAAAAATCCCACACATCTCAGTGAATCAGCCGAGAATCCATCTGGAAAATCTGTTCTGCGTGTGACAGAAAGAGAAAAGCAGGACCCTCTATGCTGCTGAGTCACCTGAAGTGTCCAAATGACACTTGCATATCTGTTCTCTGTTTTTACACATGAAATATAGTTAGACTGCCTGTATTATTTATGCATTTCATTTTGTGGACCGTTATTAATGCTTTTTTTTTTTTTTACTTCTTTGACTGCAGGTTCAACCTAAAATCATCAGTACAGAAATGCAGTTAGAGATAAGGTTGGGTCAACGGTATATTATATTATATTATATTATATTTACTGTAAGTAGTATATAGTATATTATATATAGTATATTATATTTTTTTTATTATATGTTTTGGTTTGATATGTAGCAACAGAGTAATCCATTAGTAATGGACATTTTTGAACGTTTTGGAAAATTCTGGCCATTTTTGGAAAGAAATAAATACTTTAAATATTTTATTTTTAACTATTTAACTATATTTTAACATCAAAACTTCCTGAAATTTGTTTTACGCTTCCAAAAAATTATGAAATTATAATAATATTTTACAACATTACTTTTTTACTTTATTTTTGATCAAATAAATGCAGGCTTTTGAGTGTGAAAAATAGTCGCGTACATCTTCACAGACAATAACACAGTTTCTTTTTGTTTTGTTTTTTTAAACATATTTACTTATGCAGTAAAGATTCTGCATCTGAAGTGTGTAAAACTGCATATTTTTCTTCTGTAGGATTTTTAAGGTATATTACAGACAATAGAAATGTGTTTTTTTATGTAATTAATATTAATTTTTAAGAGTGCAATCATAATTAGCTTTATTTTATAGCAGTAAAAGTCTGAGGAGGGTGCTCTCCAGTAGCTATTAAAAATAATATTGCTCAGAAGACTTAATGAAGATTTGGCTTAAAATACATTTAATTCAAGCACTGTCTTTGTCTCAGATGTTTCTCCTGAAACCACATAAGACGCAAACCAAATATGTCCACATGGACTTAATTATGGAATTAATATGTGCCTTAAACCAGTTTGATGAGATATACGTCAGTGCATATTGAGAGATGTTCCTGTGGCTCAGTGGTAGAGTGTTGCGTTAGCGGCGCAAAAGGTCGTGGGTTCAATTCCCAGGGGGCGCAATACTGGTAACAACAACAAAAAAAGATATCGCCTAAATGCACTGTAATATTACTGCGTGAATGTAATATTGAAAACAGTTTAATCCGTTTCCGGGATCTCCACTGAATCTCAAAAGACGCGTGAAATTAATAGGGTATTTTTCCCAGGGGAAAATGCATTTCTATTTGCTCTCCATTTAATCTATAGGTGAAAAAATGTAGATGTTAATTAGATCTAATTATCCGAGTGGGTATACGTTGCCTAACTGAATGAATGTGTCTGTGTGTCTGTGTTGTGCTTGTGTGTGAGGGAAAGAGAGAGAAAGAGAGAGAGAGAACCATCCATCCCCCCTCTTGGATGGTTAGGTGCTTCAGTCTGAAGCGCGCGGATGAAGCTCGTGTTTACGCAGCGCTCGGCGTCTCACCGGTGGATGTAAATATCAGTTTATACGACAGCAGAACGCACAGACTGATTCTTGAGCATCGCCAAAGGAAACGTTGGAGAGACGCTCCGCTCCAGACTGCAGGAGGATGTACTGCGTTATTAACCATCCCCAAAACCATTTAAGGATCCTCAGACATTGATATCTTCATATGCACGTGAATCTTCTGCATTTGAAAGGCTTTCAACGGGCGGACACACACGCTGCTCTGTGCGTCTTAACGCAGGACTGCTCTTTTGGACCCGTGCCACGGTTGTCTGTCTCCGTCCGTTCACCCAACCACACCTACCCGTTATATCCTCACAGAATTACAGCAGCGCGTCCTCACACCGGATCCCGACAGATCCCGTCGCGAAAGGGACATTGTGTCTGCGTGAGCCGGTGAAAGAACGCAGATCCACTGCGCTATAAACGCCCGGTGCGCACCGGACCCGCTCAAAGACCCCCGCGTCGGACCGATATGTCAGCCCGGTGCGCGTGATCGCTTCGGAACAGAGGCAGGTGAAATTATCAGCTTTGTCCCGCATCCTGCGCCAAGAAGGAACGCATCACCTTGAGGATTTAAACGCACCGACATCCAACTTACCAGGTGAGCCGCTCAGTCATATTAGCGATAGATTTAATGCAAATCAACTTTTTTATTATTATCATTAGGTTAATTAATTAGAGTGGCATTTTGTCAGGATTTGAATCGATGATCTCATTATAAACACTTCGTGTTAGCTCTGCGGAGGCGCTGAAGCCGTAATTATTGGCCTAAAATATTAGGAATGCTCGACAAATATAAAAACATGATGAGTTCTTTGTTTTTTTGCCTTAATTTCTTACCATGCTGCACATTTGATCTTGTAGAAGGTTCATCAAGTCACTGCATCCACCCTAGTCGTAAAATCCTGGAGAGGTATATATGAAATAGCATTTCCGTTTGAAACCAATCTTAATGGGATCCAGAATCCTTTAAGAATCAAATCCAACTGGATGAACGAGTCTGTTGATGAGGGGTTTACTTATTGGAATGGAATAATGTCTTGCAATTGGGTGGTTAAAGGATATCACATGGAAGCTGAGAGTTTGTGAAAAAGAGTTTGTGATTTTCTTTACATTCCTTTTGATGAAGGCATTGGTTCTGTTTGTGATGTAAAAGTCCTGTTAGGAAGCATGGGTTTCTGAAAGACCACCATAAGCCCTTAAGATGGTAAATCAAGTAATATTAAGTCAATATATACACCCCAGTCAAGGAGAAAGATAGCGGATATGTATTTGGAATTGGAATTTAAAACCAATAACAGGATCCAGCAGGATTTTCAGGAGTTTTATTTATTCTTGATTCTTGAGTCTTATTGGATATTGTGCTATCTCTTTTCAGAGCTTTATGTCTTGTGCTGAATGAATGTTTCGCTGCCGGACATTTTAAAGGAAATCACATGGATTCGTTTCAATTCTATTGATGGTCTGAAATGTCTAGTTTTTGTTTGTGTGATGTTTCATTTTGTAAAAAAATTCAACTTAGAATTCTTTAGAATTGCGTTGAAATCATGATGGAATTCTGTTTGCATCCCTTTAGGAAATTTAAGCAGGTGTAGCTGGTTGATAAGGCTTTTTTTTCATCTCACTCAGGGCTTGTTGGCTCTCAGTAGCATGTTTCATGGGTCATGCATGCGAGATCCATATCTTGCAAAACTGAGTAGTTTGTAATTCGCTCACGTGCGGGGTGAGCGATCGGATGCGGTGTGGCTTGCATTGGTTCATCGGTCTATTGTTGTGAATGTATGCACACTTCAGGCCCGCTGATGCTTCATAATTCTGTGGCTCTTGCTGGTAATAAACAAACCTCTCTAGTGCCAGGCTTATGTAAAGCACGTTTCACATGTCAACAGTGTTTCTGAAGACAAAGCTTTCATATATTGTCTGGGAGAATAGGGGATTGTTTCACGGTGTGCTTTGGGATATACATGCATGATTGAAATGCAATCAACACCTGAATTCGACTTTTGTCCTTTGCATTCTACATGTGATGACTGCTGGGTTTTTTTGCTCTAGTAATTTTGCATAATTTATAACCTTAGTTAAAAGGAACTGCTTCCCTGGCTTCCCAGGAAAACTAGCCATTTAAAAGGCAAATTTAACTATGAACTAACTTTAAAATGCTTTTATAGTGCTATCATGCTACAGAGAGGCTTTCAGAAGGTAATACTAAGGTATACACTGGAAATGTATATGACCACCCTCATATTAGCAGCTTTCAGAATCTGTATTTGTAAGTATTTTTAATGGATTTTTATTTTTTTTATTTATTAAATTATAATTTTTTTTATAACAAAGGATATCAAGTTAACACCTTTTAGCAGTTTTTTTTTCTTTTTTTTGGGGGGGGGGGGGGGTGAATAAAAAGGGTCAGTCCACTTACATTAGTTAATGCTTCATTTTATTTTATTTCATTTTATTTTATCCAAGACAACAAACATTAATTATACATGCCAATATGTAAAATGTGCCAAAGATTTAGTCAAATTTTCATCTTTAGTCCTTAGGCAGGCTGATTAAAAATCATGAATTAATGTGAAACAATACTTTTCCTGCATTTATTAATAATGCTATTTTTTATATTTACTAATAAATATGTAACATTTAAAGTTATAAATGGACACATGTATATTGTCAGTGTATTCTGAATAAAAATGAGCAATAATATAGTTTTATATAGTATAAGAAATGTAAAAAGGTTTATTAATTTTTTTCATTCAGTTTCAGTTCATGCATTAAAACATTACAATAAATGATTATCTAATATTTTGTAGGTGTACAATAGAGTTTTAGTTGTTTGCCAACTATTATATATATATATATGTGTGTGTGTATATATATTAAAAATTATATTATTTTTAGTACTACAAAAAGGACTGAACCAGGTATATACAATATGCTGATGCTGGTTGAAACGACAAAAAGGACCTAGATGAAAACCGACACATCTCTCCATGAGGCAGTATCTTCCCGAGAAAGACTCTTCTAGGAAAGAGAATTTTCCTACACCAAGATGTTGTAAACTAGCTGGCCTGTAACTGCCTGTTGTTTTTCTTTTTGCTGACACGTTGTCTTTGGCCTCTTAGGCACTGCATGATTTATTAATATTATTTATTTATTTTTACCTATAGGTTCCATGACTTTGAAAAATAAATCATATGAAAGGACAGACTGGAGACGTGCGGCGGAGAACAGAATGTTTAGATAGAGGATAACATCTACAGATAACAGTGGAAATGTACACTTACTGCATGTTGTACAGATGACGCAAGCTAAAATGTTTGTTTGAATACAGTGCACAGTAAATGACAACTAGATTTATGCATTTTGTTGCTTATGTGTGCAAAACTCACCGCCGTGATGCTAAAGTGTTCTAGGTGCTTGCCAAAGTGTTGATGTACAGTAGGGATGTAACGATTACCGGTTTAACGATAAATCATGATAAAATTACCCACGGTTAGTATTACCGTTTGGTGTAAAATGGAGTAAACAATGAACCCAAGAGAGAAGCTGGATGTGGTCTATATATAATTTTGAATCAAATTACATGTTTGTTGCTTGCTGATTGTGAGATGCTTTTTTAAAGTGATTACAAGTTTTTCACAAAACTGGAAACAGTAAAAATTTTCAGACAAAATGCTTCCTTTTCCAAGATCAGCTGGCCGCAGTCTGAAGCAGACAGACTGAATGTGTGTGTGTGTGTGTGTGTGTGTGTGCGTGCGTGTGTGTGTGTGTGTGTGTGTGTGTGTGTGTGTGTGTGTGTGTGTGTGTAAAAGAAAGACATAAAGATGCCCGGATTGAGATAGAATTGCTTGAGAAGGATTGACAGTACATTTGTGTCAGAGTTGAGACAGTATCTATGTGTTTGTTGGACAGAACGGGAGGGTAAACAGAGCAGGCCTCGATGTGTGTGAGAGTAAGACACACTCACACACATAGAAAGTGAGACAGGGCTTGACTCTCTCCGACTAGCTGTGAATAGCCCCCCTGTTATCTCTGCAGTGCACGCAGACAGCAGCGCAGCAGGCCAGCCAGGCAGGTGCTGCACAAAAATAGCAGGTGTCTGTTCGGTTAATACGTATCATCCCCCCTTCCCGTCTCTCCCGGGGGCCGAGCACCCATCACTGGGATGCGGCAGAGTCACTCCTCCTCTTCCTCATGCACCACAAGCTCGAGTGACCAAGGGTGACGTCTCGCCGTTGTCCGCAACTTGTTGCGTGTGACGACCGACCTTTTCCCCTTTCGTGGTTCTCGGACCGAAGGATTGCTCTCGTCTTTCAACAATAAGGGAGGATTTAGAGCTCAAGGTGTTATTGGGATGTGTGTGCATCTGTGTTTGTGTGTGTAACTCAGCCGGAGGGTGTATTTTTATTGCTCTTTCATCGCTCGGGAGAGTTAACTGAGTTCTCTGTTATGTGTCATTTAGCTTTTGAAAGGAATCCCTATAGAAATAGACAGATATTAGATGTGCTGTAATATTATTTGAGGTAGTATGGATCAGATCTTTTCAGTTTAGAAGAATCTGAAGAAAGTTTTGCGGAGTTTTAAATGTTTAATCATCTCTTTTGAAAGTTTAGCCTATACGAGACCACCAAACCTTAATTTGTCTATTGAAATAAACAACAACAACAACAAAATCTGGCTACATTTCTGCAAAATAACATTGAAAAAAATAATGGTGTAGATACAATGTTCACTCAGAATTTGCCGGTAAATTTGACAATTACAAAAAACAAAACAAGTAATGCATTTTTATAAACAAACTCCTTGACATATTTTACATGATTGCAAAGTTTTAAAGTAAATAGACAAAACATTTGATGGTTTTTACTATATTTTACTTATGCATTAATCTTGTATGTTTTAAATAGTTTTGTACAACCTTTGTTATTAACTGCCATTATTTGGCTTGGCATTAAAAAATAATAAGTTCATAAATAATGCACATTTCAAAACACTCTGTGTGTGGCATTAATGTGGGTTCAGTTTTATCTGAAACAGATGAACGTGAATCTGGCAGTGTTTTATTATGTTTTTTTTTTTTTTTTGTTATGTGTATCAAGGCAGAAATTAAAAGTCTGGTTACTACAAGTTTTGAAAATAATGTATCACTTACACTAAACCATAAACTAAACCTAACTGATAGTGTTAACAAAAACACACTTAGGTCAAAACGCATTTGATGAAGCAGCCATCTCTTTTTTGTTTGCTTCTAGAAGTTTTTCAACTCTTTTTCGTGACTCGTGTTTCACTGGAAGACCCGCCAATGCAATGGCCATTGTGTACCAGGTGAGCTACCTAGCAAGTTTACTCTGTCAAAAAAGCCATACATATGGAGTTAATGTGATGCAAACATCAAAATGTATTAGACAGAAAAAAAGGTGTTTACAGTTTAATTTACAAATGTATTAAAATAAGGTTTGAGGTGATAACAAAATATTGTGCAAGGAACCACGAGAAAATACGTCAATAGCCTTTCCCATAATTAAGTTTTCTGTGAACAGGAATTAGATTTGTTGGTGTTCATTTCACCTGGAAACTGCAGTACATTCCATGTATAGGCATGTTTTTTGAGGTTTTGCAGAAATGTAGATAGATACTTTCAAGAAGAAGCAAACAAGATATTAAAGAGATGTCACATGTGAATAGATTCCTCCCTCTGAAAACTTCTGGATTGCAGTTTGAAGTCTCCATTGAATCTCATTGCTGTCTAGCAGAAGTAACAGGAGCAATATTAAAGGCATGTCTTTCTTTCTCATTGCAATTCATAGCTTTCTCCCTCTGAACACTTCAGTATTTTTAGGTTGAAATAAAGTAAAACTGTTGTCTGTTCTACGCTAGTTATATTTCAGAAACTCTTGCTTTCGAATCCAATATGTTTCAGTGTCAAGAGGCCAAGAATGGACTGATATGAAATCATTAGGTATTGACAGACTGGAGTCACAGGGAGAGAAACAGAATTATGGGAGTGCATCAAACACATTTGGAGAAAATTAATTTGGCAGTTTATTGATCTCAAAGACTTCATTGTTCTCTCTACTTCTTTGAGATAGTGCAATAGGTTAACTGCAAGGAAGCGATACTTTCCCTGACAAGAAGTTAGGCAAGTATACCATCCTCTATTCTACAGCTTTGCATTATTCTTCAAAATTCACAGTACATGTACGCTTGTGACAAGTGAGGCACTTCACATCCAACTAAGGTTCTCGAAACAGTATCCTACTCACCAGCACAGTTGAGGGGGCTTCAATTATCTCTACGTGCCATTTGAAAGTTCACATGGGTCACCTTGAGTCATCTGTGGCCCAACAACGAGCTGAATGTGAGCTAACAAGCTGCCCAGACACGGATAATTCAAGCCAGTCGCCGAGTAAAACCATGATATCATGACAGCCGAATGCAGGAATCCAAAGAACTGGGTGTTAGCGGTTTCCTGACAGGAAATGAAAGATGCTAGTTAATTTTTGAACAAATTAGACTCGTGAATGACAATAAGACAAGCTTGGCCAGGACAGGTAACTATACCTTTGCATCTGCTGGATAATTAAGTTTGTAGTTGATGGTTTTATATGGTTTCTAACTTGTACATGTTAAGTCATTAGCTGGTTTGGTGAAAGATGTTATAATTTTTTTTATCTAGATGTAGATAAATTATTTTTCAGTGTTTTGTCTTGTTTTGTGGCAAGATCTTTATGCTCTGTTATCATTTACACAAATGAAGATATTTAGAAAAAAATGTTTTTGTCCATACGTTGCAAGTCAATGGTTTCCAAAGCGCGTTGAACACTAAATATTTAATGTATGTTCATAAAAGAATTATGTTCTGTTTTGGAACTATATAAAGGGATAAATAATGCAAGAAATATAGGAAAATAATAATATACTCTAGGTAATTCATTTTCACAGAATAAACTAATGTTCAAAACTAAGCTGGTAAGACTTTTGAGCGAAATCTATTCTGCTCAAACCAAGGCTGTATTTATTTAATCATAAATACAGTAAAATATAATAATAATATAATAATAATTATATTGTGAAATATTACTACAATTTAAAATAACAGTTTTGTAGTTTAATATATTGTAAGATGTAATTTATTCCTGTGATGCAAAACTGAATTTTCAGCATCATTCCCCCAGTCTTCAGAGTCACGTGATCCTTCAGAAATCAGACTATTATGCAGATTTGTTGCTCAATAAAAATTTCTGATTATCAATGTCGAAAACAGTGCTTACGTTTTTTTTTTTGAATGTTCAAAAGAACAGCATTTGTTTGAAATAGAATCATTTGAAACATACGTCTTTAATGTCTCTTTTGATAAATTTCACATCTCCATTCTGAATAAAAGTGGCAGTTTCAATAGTGTAAATCTTAAACCAATGTATTTACTACATTTAGTGAGGCTTATGCATAAGCAACAATAAAAGCTATTTACCAATGGTGTAAGAAAACCAATCTCTGAAAATACAACACATCTTAATATGTCTGGAATCAAATTTCTTTACTTTTTTTTCTCTAGATGTGTGGGTTTTATCACAGGCTATTAACACAGGAGATGAGAGGATGTGTATTCCCCAAAGCCCCACCACATAAAAGAGTGCATACAGGTCTGTGGAATCAACCAGACACAACTGGTCATGAGGGGCTCATTTAAAAGCAGTTAGCCAACAATTAGCTCCTACATTTTCTTTTATCCATGGTTAAACACACAATGTTCCAGAATTAGCCTCCCAAAACTCTCCCAAACTCTTTATTTGTACTCCAGATAACCTTCACGGTAACGTCACCCTGTAGGTCTGTGTTTTTCATTGCTTATTTCAAGAACCCACAATAATCTGCATTTTAGCATTATGTACTATCATTTAGGAACATTGTGAGGGTTTTCAGTGGTCTCATAATGTTTCGTGGTGAACAAGGAGACTGTAACAGCCTGTGTAACTCTCACCTCCCTCTTATTGGAATATAAATTCATGCCGTGTGGCTGGCGGGCATCGGGTAAACAAATAAAATGCTGTTAAAAGTAACCGAGTGCTAGCACTGATGCGAAACGGAATATTACTCCCTCGCCCGAATTCCCAGCATGGCTCCATTGACATTGCCGTGTCCAAAACCACAGGTTTCAAATTGTTTTTTGGGGTTTCACCTATCAGGATGTTTCTTGGCTGTTTATATATGACTGTTCATACTGTGTGTGGCATTTCTGAATGGATTCCACTCCTAAAAAGTGAAATGGGATGATTTCATAGTCTGTATTATGCAAATTGAAATTTGCATTCATGCATTTTATTGAAATGCTTGGCACGGGTTAGTTTAAGGTGATGCTACCTGTAGATAGATGAAACGGACACAAATAAGGTTTCCTAAAGGGAAATAAATAAACAAAGAAAACAAATAAATATTAAAAGAATTTAGCAATTTTAATTTTATATATATATATATATATATATATATATATATATATATATATATATATATATATATATATATATATATATATATATATATATATATGTGTGTGTGTGTGTGTGTGTGTGCGCGCGCATGTGGGTGTATTCCAGAATTTGTTTTATATATGATTTAAATTATATGTTATTATAAATACATACATACATGTAGATATATACCTGTATTTGTTTGTATTCATATATACATTATAAATATACACAGTTCACACACATATATTATGTACACAAAAACTTTTATTTAAGACAGCACTAATCACAATCATTACAAAACAGAACAAAATATAATTATAGTATTATTAACACATCAACAAACAGTCAAAAACTGGACACCAAACACAGTGACAGTTAATAAAAACTTTGTAAGCGTGAAACATGGAACTACAAAAATAATAGCTGTAGATAGGTAGTCTGTAGATTATATATGATCGTACAACATTATATATGCATGAAAAATATATAAATGTATACAAAAAGTATTATGAATATTTTATTGAGAATAATAAAGGTGATAAATAAATAGTTGATATAGTTAATATATTGCTTTTATTATTTATCTCTATGGAATTTTAGTAAATATTTATCACTTTTTCTTAAATGTAAAAATTATATATACATACATATCAGTTTTTATTAATGTTTTTATTTATAATAAAATAATATTTTTGTTTCAAACTAATTTCTAGTACATAGTCATCAATTTTTAGATGCAAAAGTTACATACATGTACATTTTAATGTTTTTAATTTTTTTTATTTAAAATAAATTGATTTTTTATTTCTTTCAAGACATGTGAGACTAAGGGGCTCTTCTTTTAAAGAAAGAAAATTGGATGCAATTTTAAAATTCAAATTGATTAAAATTAAAATGCAATTATGTGATTTTATTTATTCTTATGGACCATCCAAATGTTTAAATGTGAGACTGGGACATTGTTCAGTCATAGTACGCTATGATATGATGATTTAATATTGAACGTGATTGGTTTCTCTGTCAAGTAATGTAAAGTTCCTAAACAAATAATGAGTTGTTTTCTCTGCAGTCGCTCGTGATCTGTTATTACACGCTGAGAGGAGCTCCATCACCCAGTTATGACATGGACATGTGGAATGTTGGATGTCCCACCATGCTGTTGTATGGATTTTAGAAAGCGGGTAATGCCCCTTTGAAAAGAGCCTGCAATGTGGCAGTATCTGTGTAGAAGTAGATCACACAAGCTCGGCTGGAGAGGGGCATCAATCCCCCGACCTGCTCCCTGAGACAGCAGACATGCAGGCGGCGGGGGGTTATTCTTCAGAGCGCACATGGCAGAGGAAAAGAAAGAGCCCAAAACTAACTCGGGTCGCTTTGATTGCAGTGGCAGTTCTGAAGCCATAACTTGATTAATGAGAGTCGGTTGAATGAGCCTTTGAAAAGAAATGTCTTGAAATTCATCTTTTTGTGTTGTCAGATGTCGCTGGAGCATTTAGCTTCGTGACCCCCCAAAGCGGAAGAATAAAGTGAGAGGAATTAAGACTTTCAGAAGTGTGTGATGTTGTTTAAGTGATGAGGAACACAGGAACATCTCTGAGGAAAAGTGCACGATGTGATTTTGGAGAAGATGATTGCCAAAATAACTGTCCACCTTTCTCTCGCTCATAGACTTTTTGTTCTCTTTCACTATTCTTTTTTTCCTTGGGCATTTAGAGTTTTTTTTTATTCTTTTCATTTCTCCTCATGGTGCATGATGGGAAATCTGTCAAGAGCAGTCAACTCTGCAAACAGACTTCTTGCATTTCATTCTCAGTTTAAATGGCAAATCCAACACTGTAAGACAAAGCAGAAGCATCCATAACACCCTGTCTCCTGTAAACAACAGGCAACAGAGCGTATGCATAAATGGCTGTTTGATATTTTAACGGGGTCATATACTGCCAAATACTGTGCAAGATTATTATTATTATTATTTTTATCTGCTCATTTAAAGCAAGGTCAGCACAACGTTGCCCATATTCATCTGAAATTCACAAAGCAGCTATAGACTTAACCTTGGAATTGCTAGATGCTTTTGCAGCAATCTAACATGTATCTCACAGGAGTCTTAGTGAATATCAGACCTCCATCTAATTGAAAGAGAAATGTCAGTGAAAGACCCCATAAAGACCCATTCATTTCATCTGAAGCAAATTCATTAAAAGAAAAGCCATTTCTATGATTGAATCAGGCTTTTTGTGTAATCTGGTTCCGTTTGCTACCCGCCTGCTTGATGGAAAAAAGCAGCCCGTCTTCAACACATTGCTTGCTGTGAGGCATCTTAGTCCACATTAACTGCTAATTATACCGTATTTGATCATTTGTGTCAATTAATATTTAAACAAATCACTTTCATTATCCAGCTGCATTTACAGCATCTACAATTTCACTGAATTTAAAGGAATCGTTTGCACAAATTTTAAATTGACTGACCCTCAGGCCATCCAAGATGTAGATGAGTTTGTTTTGTCTTCAGAAGAGATGACTTGCTCACCAATGGATCCTCTGCAGTGAATGGGTGCCGTCAGAATGAGAGTCCAAACAGCTGATAAAAACACCACAATAATCCACAAGTAATCAACATCACTCCAGTCCATCAATGAACATCTTGTGAAGCCAAAACAAATCCATCAGTAAGGCATTTTAACCTTAAACTGTCACTTTCAGCCAATATATCAGTCTATATAATCCATAATAAAGCTCCAGTGAAAAAGTCCTTCCTCTGTTGTCGTCTCACATTAAAATCCACCCAATTTGTTTAGAACTGTTTCGGACTATTTTTGCTTGCTTGCATTTTTGCATATTTCACCCCTGGTTCAGATGAGAAGACCTTTTTTTTACTGGAGAAAGCAATATTATGGACAGAGGGCATGCATTTTAGCTGGATGCAACTGATGGATTTGTTTCTTACAATAGCTTTTTACTTCACGATATGGTGACTGATGGACCGGAGGGGTGTGGATTACTTGTGGATTTTTGTGATGTGTTTATCAGGACTCTCATTCTGACGGCACCCATTCACTTCAGAGGATCCATTGGTGAGCAAGTTATGTAATGCTAAATTTCTCCAAAATTGTTTCCATGAATAAACTAACTGTTTATAGGCTTGAGTGTGATTGCATTTTCAGCAAATGTTCCATTTTAGGTGAATTATTCCTTTAATAGTATATTATGCTTGCTACAGTGTGTATCACTATTACTTAAAATTGAATTGAGCCAGTAAGAAACCACCCAAGACACCCTAACAACCTCATATCAATGCAACAACACTGAAAGTGCCTTAGCAACAACCGAGAATCTTCTCATTGATTTTGCATTGATGAGACGCACCACTCTTCATAAAATATAATATTCCCATAACCCCTCCATCCAAGCTGCCATTTGATTAGCCGGTAATGTGTTTGGTATGTGCTCATTAATCATTTTCATGGGTCTGATGTGTTTTAATGTGCAGGTGGTTTGTAATCAGACCATTTAATCAAGTCTCTCTCGCTCTCTCTGTGTGTTTTTGAAGCTCTAATGCTGGTGCCTGCATTGATTCAGCCTCCGGTCTGGTTACCAATTCATTTTGCCTATGGCAAGTCTCCTGGGGTTTGAAACCGCATCTACTCTGGTCATCAGTCTCCCCCCTCGAGCCCTGCGGTCTATGCTAATGTTGGCCCACTGAAGCCGGGGTCTCTGGAGAACTGCATAAGCTGACATCTGTACATTAACTGATTTGAATTTCCTGTCCTGTCTTTTTGACGACTGATGAGGTGTCGGCTGTGTCTCATTACGTCGCTTCATTTTTTATGTTGGAAATCAGTACAAATTAGACATTGATACGTGATAACACTGTTAAGGCCATGGAATATACTGCTAGTATCATTTGCTTTGTGCATTGTGTAGCTTGACTGTAGCTGGTAAAAAATAAAGTGCCATTTGAAAAGAGATTGTTAACCATTGTTGATGACTTTTTAAATTAATGGGAAGAATTTCTTGTATTAGAAGTTTTATTTATGGTTTAGATCTTATTGTAGTTTTTATTGATATGAATTTATAGATATTTATTTTTTGATTTTTTTTTTTTTTTTTAATGTGTAGTTTTAAATATATCTGAATAGTTTTTAATTATTTTTATATATTTTTTATTCCACTTGTACTTGGTATTTTAGTATTTAAGTTATATTTAATGATATATATATATATATATATATATATATATATATATATATATATATATATGAACTATATATATTTCAGTTTAATGTTTTTTTTACAATCAAGACTTTTTAATAGGTTTAGTTTGAGTTATAACAATAAAAAAAAATATTGTATTTAGAAAATACATTTAAATAGCATATGGGAAAAAAGGCAATAAAAATATACGGTACATAAAATGTCTTTGTTGAATTGATACTTATATATGTAGTTAAAATATAAAAAAATTGTTATATGTAAAAATAAAAAAAAGTGCTTTACCTAAAAACGTACATTTGTAAATAATAATAATAATAATAATAATAATAATAATAATAATAAATAAATAAATAATTTTTTAAAATAAAATTGTTAACTTGATAGACTGAAGTAGAACTTGTTATTGAAAAAAAATTAATTAAACATTTTAGTCATGAAGGCAAAAAATAAAAAAATAAAAAGCAGTTTACATAAATAAAAATACAACGAAACTGATTTCTCAGACTGCAGAAGAAACATTTTCAGTGATTGAATACAGTGAGCAGCCAATGCTTTTTTATGGCACATTTTCTCAGTACACTGAATGGATTTTGAAAATGTGACCCCTAAAAAAGACTCCCTGTGTATTTACTACTAAACTAGGGAGTGAACTGAAACCCAGCTCTTGTTGAAAACCCTCTCTAGAAAGGTTCATCACTAGCAGGACTTTTCCAGCAGGTCTGTGTTTAACCTTCCAGCAGCAGTGCGTTTACTGATAACACTGCCATTTTCAGCACTGCTGACCTCACGAAGTTTCCCCGGCCCAGACATCATTCTCTCTCTCTTTCTTTGCTGTTCTTTGGCTTTGCTTCTTTTTAACCTTTAAACGGATGCTGAGGCTGCTGCTGTTGATTTGTGCTGTAAATGGAGCATTTCAGACACCACTGTTTGCGGTGCAATGACAAATGCATCCTCTGTTCTCACCTCCAGAATTCAGCAGATTTTCCTTTCACACAGGAGTCTGTAAATGCATTCGACAAAATCATCAATCATTTTTACTTGTTGAGAGAGTCGGAACAAAACATGCAAGCATTATTGCCGGTTTAATGTGTTTTATTACTCATTTTGATTGTAAGCTAGTGTTTCTGTTAAAAATTAGTGGCTTTGTGAGTTTCTAGACTGTTATTGTTGTTGTTAATGTGCCATCGTGATTTTTTCTCCAGAATGTTGTTCACATTAGTAGCATGAATTCTTCTTCTTAGCTTACACCGTGACTGGGTATTAGATTTATTAAAGCCCAGTAATTTTTTTTTTCAAACCAAACAGCTGGAAAATGTAATTATGAACTTTTTTAACTTTCTAATGTCAGACATAGGAATACATCAGCACAAGACCACCCATATTTACAAGAGATGTGGTCTACCACTAAAAATCACATTAAATGACCACTTTAAATTTGGGCGTTATTTATTTATTCATTCATTTATTTTACACATATTTTTATTCATTTTCCAGGATGGATTTATTTACAGTATTTATTTACTTATTTATTTATTTATTTATAAGTAAATATTCTATTAAAACTAAAACCAACCAACCAGAAAACAAACAAAAAAATCAATATAAATTGTAATACAGTGAAATGTTACCACAATTAAAAAATACATGTTTTAGTATATTTTAAAAAGTTGTTTATTTAATTTTATTTAAACGTGTACCTAAATGTGCTTTGCATAAACTAAAATATTTACTTGAAATACCCTTAAAATTACAGTAATTTAACAACATAATCACATTTTCAGAGTTCACTGATTTCACTAAATGTCTACATGACATTCGTTTTTTTTATTTAATTTAATCTAATCTAATCTAATTTAATTTAATTTAATTTAATTTAATTTAATTTAATTTAATTTAATTTAATTTAATTTAATTTAATTTAATTTACAATATTAACATATTTACACACTATTAAACACTATTAACTTTTTTATTTTATTTTTTATTAAGCCTAGTATAAAATAAAAAGTATAACATTTTTCTAAATTGTGTGTTTCCATGATTTGACCTCTTTAAAGTCCAGCAGAAAGTCAGCTGAGTTTGAGGAAACTTCCAGGTCATGAAGAACATTATGCAGGGAGTGTGGATGTACTACAGATCGTTCCCATCATCTGTAATGCTGTATTACAGCTGGCACTCTTCTCAAACAGTATATGATGGATTTATTTACAGTGGTGTCTGGCTGTGATAAGACTGCAGTCAGTCTCAGTTATCCTGGCATTCATTCTCCATGTGTGTCGATGATCTCAGCTCCTTCTAACTTTCCTTCATCTGCGGATCCTCACAGATCCTTTGAATGTCTCTCTGTCTGTGGTTTATGTCTCTGAAGAAGCAATCAGAGAAGTTCATTTGGTTTTTTGTTTTCTTGCCAAATGTTTTGGTTGTTTTCTTTTCTTAAACGAAAGACTGTCTGTGTTTATCTTTCTGTCAGATTAAAGCGTATTGCACCCCTGACAGTCAGAGCGGGGAATGTTTTTCATGAAACAGACGTCTATAAGACCTTTTCACTCTTCTGGAAATAGACATGTTTATCTGACTGCTTTAACTAAGTCTAGATGAATGCAGCCTTTATGCAAGATTAATGGATGAAGTTTATTGATCCCACAGGAGAAATTCATAGACAGTCTAACTACACTGATTCCTGCTTCGAAAGTCTGGAACAACAGCAGATCTGAGAACAGCCTCACAAAGTTACCACATGTTTTTAATATATGTAGGAAAATAAAAATAAACAAATAAATGTGTATGTGTGTGTGTGTTTACTATATATATATATATATATATATATATATATATATATATATATATATATACTAGTGATGTCAAAAGATTAATTGCGATTAAGTTTTTGTTTACATAATATATGAGTGTATATATTATGTATATATAAATAAAAACACATGCATGTATATATAAGTAAAAATGTTATGTTTATATATTAAATATATTTATATATAATATAAAATATTATAAAATAATTATACATGTAAATATTTTCAAAATATATACTGTATGTGTTTGTATTTATATATACATAATAAATGAACACAGAACACATTATGTAAACAAAAACTTTTATTTTGAATGCGATTAATCGCAATTAATCATTAGTTCAAAATACAGTTAAAACAGTAATACTATTAAATGGCATTGCAATTTAACATATTTATTCAAAAGTGTGCACAAATGTGTAATCTTTTTAGTACTGAAGTGTTGTTTTTTTTTCTTTTTTCTTTAATTATGATGTAATCAGTTAGTAGCTTTTCATCACCAAACTCCTTTCAGTTCTGTAGCAAAACCCAATGTAGGAAGTCCAGATCGAATATTTAATCTTTAATGCACTTTATGTTGTTGGTAAAGTATGGATATTTTATTTAACTTTTTATTTTGATATTAATATACATTTCCACCTAATTAAATTACTGATAAGTTCCTTTTCAGTCTATTAAGTGACCAAAAATGTGTTTTCCTTTTCTCTCTCTCTCTCTCTCTCTCTCTCTCTCTCTCTCTCTCTCTATATATATATATATATAAAGCTATTTACATAAAAAAATCACATGAAGTACATACATTTATGCACCCTTTCAAATTGTCATGTTTCACTGGAACATGGAGCGAGGAGTAAACTTCAAGAAAACGAACTTTAAAGAATAAACCAACAGGATACCAATTGGAACATGAAATGGCATTAGACAACGGATGACAGAAACATGGAGACACAGGGCTTAAGTAATCAGGAGGCAAACAAGATTTTTTAATAACACACAGCTGAGGCATATAGAACTAAATCAACATAATCAGGACAGGAAGAGAAAACTAACCAAAAAAAGAGCATAAAAATAACGTGGAGCACAAACAAAACAAGAAACGGAGTCTGACACAAATCTAAATGTGATAAACAAATTAGCAATAAAGTAACCTAAAAGTAATCAAAAAATCAGAAGACATTACCTAAAATAGATTATAGCAATTTCCGTCATGTAATTTGTCATCTGTAACGGATTACAAGTAATCTACCCAGAACTGGTTGTCGATTATATGGTTTTGGATGAATGGATGAATGAAGGGATGGACAGATTGATGGAATGGATGATGGATGATGAGGGAGGGACTGAAAGATTGATGAATGGATAGATGAATGAATGCATAAAGCTCATTACGTCAGTGCAGTAAGCACACAGGTGCCAGTAAAAGCAGCGTGCGTCTGGTTTCGGGGCTGGAGGGAGGTGATTGCTAAATGCAGTTCACCATCTGCTTCCTCCTTATTCTCCTGGCAAACTGCTGCGGCTGTGTGAAACTTCAGAATATCAAAAGCATTTAGCACCTTGTACTTCCTGTTTATTTTCTGCATTTACGGTGTGAAATACTCATTGTAAATGCACTATTGTGTGCAGCCAATATTTATGAAGTGTTGCCAAGTCGCTTCCACCTACCGTCGTCATAATAAAAGCAGATTTTCCTCTGATTGGGCCATGGGCACAACAGCTGTAAAAATCAATGGTACTTGTTATAGGCACGAAATATAAATTTTTTCTCCCTTTAGAGGTGGAAACCTAATATGAACATCAGCCTAAGCCATAAATGACAGTGGGGACACGCATTTGGTCCCCTCGCATGTTTTAAAGACCTCCTGTGGGGACTAGTCACCTTCAGAGTGGAACACACTGGCTAAATTCAGCCTCATTAAACAGGATTAAACACACAGAAATGTCAGCGTCTGAGGAGCGTTTTGTCCATAATGCTTTTCCGCCGCATTAGATGACGCTGGTTACAGAGGTGAGGCCGAATGTAAGAATTAAAGGAATATCGCACCTAAAAATTAACATTTGCTGAAAAGATACTTAATTTCAGGCCATCCACGATGTAGATGAGTTAGTTTATTTTCGTCAGAAATGTAGCATTGCATCAATTGCTAACCAGTGGATCCTCTGCAGTGAATGGGTGCCGTCACAATAAGAGTCCAAACAGCTGATAAAAGCATAACAATAATCCACAAGTAATGCACACCACTCCAGTCCAACAATTAACATCTTGTCAAGTGAAAATCTGCATGCTTGCATCAATCATCAATCATTTGTTACTTCTGGCCAAAATATCCTAAATAAGTCTATAATCCATAATAATGCTTCCTCCAGTGAAAAAAGTCAATTCCCTGTTGTCATCTCATATCACAATTCATATTTGCTTAGAACTGTTTTTTCATGTTTGATCTGTGCGTATTTCTCACCTGATTCAGACAAGATGACCTTTTCACTGGGGAAACCAATATTAGGGATAAAGAAAATGGTTTGAAGTTGAAAACATCTTAATGATGGATTTGTTTCATTCTGTTTTTATTTCAATTTTGTTAATAAATTTATGTTATTCGCACTTTCTTGTGTGTCCCCGTTTTCCTTTTCGAACCATCGGGCATAACACCTAACAGATAAACAGCTTTTTTCTTCATGAGATGTTAACTGATGGTCTGGAGTGGTTTATTGTGATGCTTTTATCAGCTGTTTGGACTCTTGTTCTGACGGCACCCATTCACAGCAGAGGATCCATTGGTGAGCAAGTGATGCAATGCTAAATGTTTCAAAATCTGTTCTGATGAAGAAACGAAGTCATCTACAGTACATCATGTTTGGCCTACGGATGAGTAAATGTTCAGACAATTGAAAATGTTTTGGTGAGCTATTTCATTAAAGGTATCTCAGTCGTTCTTGTCATTTTCATCCCTTCTGCAACATGGGTGTTTCTCCATAGTTTTTGCTTTGATTAGCTTTTTCTGTGTGAGGGATTATGGATGGATTAAGTTTAGCACTTCAAACGGTGGCGTACGGCTCAGAGAGCATATGTGTGCTGCTGCTGCTGAGGAGAGAGAGAGAGAGAGAGCGGGAGAAACCTGGCGAGGTGTCAGACTGTAAATGCCAGCTTGTTCATAATATCAGTTTGGGGGAAGGCTGTTTTAGTTGGAGCATGCACAGGCAGCTTCTCTTTGATGATATTTTTGTCACATTCATAAACAGGCTTCAGTTTCCCAGGCCTCTGTGTTCATTAAAAAGCTGTTTCATTTAGGTCTCTGAAGGTTTTCATTCATCCTGGCTGTCGTAGAAATGTCACACGCAGTTGTTGTCGCTGCCTTCATTGCAACCACTTTTAAATCAGCGTATCATGGAAAAACAGAGTTTGTAGATTGAGTTTGTATTAAGTGTGTACTGATAGTATACAATCAGAAGCCAAAACTCTCTACCCTGATCAGAGCTTTTGAAAACTTTGAAGTTGCAAAACCAATAATTCAAAACATTGTCTTTTGTGTCATTTTTATTTATTTTTTATTACACTTTTTCTCTTTATTTCTTTTTTTTCTGTTTTTGCTTTGCATAATAATAATAATAAAAAAAAACTTTTCATCTTCATTTTGTGTTCTTTTAAATTTCTTTGATCAAAAGAGACGTAATGTTGCTGAAAATTCAGCTTTGCATTACAGGTATAAATTACATTTAGCAAAATTTTCTAATAGAATTTTAAATTGTAATAATATTTCACAATATCACTATGTTTGATCAAATAAATGCAGTCTTTTGCAGTCAAAAAAACATTGAAAAATCTTTCCAACCCCAAACTTTTTAAACAACAGTGTGCTTCTTTATCGTAAGTATCTCAACTTTTTCTGTTTGAGAATAATACTGCAGTGAATAAATTTGGCATTATTTAGTGATTTCCCTTGAGTAAATGCCTTATTATTCAACCAAATCAAAAAACAATTATTCTCGAATTCAACACAAGGCTTCAGAAGACTTAGAATATAGCACACAAGTCATATGAACTACTTGTATGCTGGTTTTTTTTTGGTATTTTTCTTGTCGTTTTTGGAGCTCGACAGCTCACTAGGGACACTGTTCATGAAAAAGATCTTGTGAAATTCCCCTTTCTTTTGTTCTACAGAAAAATAGCAGGTTTAAAAACAACATGACGGTGATTAAGTAATCTTAAATTCTCTTATGGTTGCTACAAGCTATGTGTAGTGAACGTCAGGGGAAAATTATAAAACGATGTAAATGTAGATTATGACTCTTTTAAATTTAATCACGAATTTGCAAATGCGTTTGAAGTTAATTCCCTTTTCTAGGACTAAAACAGGTTTAAAGAAAGTCCATGTTCTTCAATCCCGCTGGGTGCATTCTAGCAAACACACACAGGAGCGCTGCATCCATGAACCAAAGCTGCTGTTTAATGGATGTTTTCAAATTAGAAGTTGTAGGAACTCAGAGCTGGGAAACAAGTCGAGGTTATGAGTCTCCAGTGGGACTGTGGAAAGCGGGAGAGAGTCATTATCGGGTGGTGAGTGAAAAACATTTATATTCTCTCACATCGACTTTGAATGAGTCTCACTGTGAAGTTTAGCTGAGCGACTCGCTTCATTTCCAGCCCCTTACGGTGAGACATTTGTGCTCGGAGACTGCCAGATGGAAATGCGTCTGCGGATGTCAGAGAGCTTGTGATGGTGAAAAGGAGCAGTTTAGCAGTTAGCAGTTAGCTGATAGGTCTGGAGAGGACCGGTCCCTTGTCCTTAAGGAAAGCAGCAGAGCATCGCACCGTTGCCTGGAGACGGAGCAGATTCCGCAGACGGATGGAGCTCAGATCAGCTGCTCATGCTTGGCTTCTCTGGAGATTTTGAGGTCATAAAAGTGTGAGACAGAGATGCAAACACAAAGGATGCTCTGCTTTATGGGTAAAGTGTCACCATGTAACTCTCTGCAGGGTTGGAGTCCAATGCATTTCAATCCCAGCCTATCATGATGCTCAAGCATTGAATCAAGAGAGGTAATGATTTCTGGTTTTGCTTATATCTTGTTTGCTTGTTTATAGATTGTGTGATTTTGTGTGATGGCGCTTAAGTGCCACATTAAAAATAATAAGGTCATACGATTTTGAGAATAATCTAATAGCAGGACTTTTACGAGAAAAAAGTAATTATTTTTTTACAAGATTCATTTTCATGAGCCAAAAATAATATACGTCACACCTCTGTTTATCAATTTGCACTGGCTTCCAATAGCTGCTCGCATAAAATTCAATGCATTGATGTTTGCCTACAAAACTACCACTGGCTCTGCACCCATTTACCTAAATTTGTTACTTCAGACTTATGTGCCCTCTAGAAGCTTGCGTTCTGCAAGTGAACGTCGCTTGATTGTGCCATCCCAAAGAAGCACAAAGTCACTTTTACGGACTTTTAAATTAAATGTTCCCTTCTGGTGGAATGAACTCCCCAACTCAATCCGAGCAGCTGAGTCCTTATTATATTAGTTAAAATCCTGTGCTACGTGTACTGTTAACCTAACTGAGACTTGTTATAGCACTTATATATCATTGCTCTTTTTGTTGTTTTTGATTGCTTCCACTGTCTTCATCTGTAAGTCGCTTTGGATAAAAGCGTCTGCTAAATGAATAAATGTAAATGTAAATGTATTTTGTTAAAATTATGAGAATGATGTCATAGTATTACAATATTTAATTAGTAGGGAAAGTAACATCAAATTTGTGTGGCGCAAAGTCAGCCTTTTAATCAAAACATTCATATTTTATTTTTGTAATGCTATGACTTTATTCTCAATGTTGTGGATTTTGATTTATTTTACATTAATACACTGTCATAATTCTTCTGGATGACGTTCACATAAAAAACTTAGCTGCTTTTGCATGCAAAACTTGCCTCTGTTGAATTTTTATTCAACAAGGACACATTTAATTGATCAAAAGAGATATTTAATTCATTTATGATGCTACAACAAATGCTGTTTTTCAAATAAATGCCTTTCTTTTTTTATTCGTCACAAATGTAACATTGTTCCTACGAAAATATTAAGCAAATGTTTCTTGAGCTGCAAATCATATTAGATATTAGAATAATTTTTGAAGCATCTGAAGACTGTAATAATGATGCTGAAAATTCAGCTTTGCATCCAGGAATAAATTACATTTTAAAAGATATTCAAATAGAAGACAGTTATTTTCAATTGAAATGATATTTCACAAAACAACAGTTTTTTTTTTTTACTATATTTTTTTATCAAATAAATGCAGCCTGTAATGTGAGAATAAAAGACACTTTTTTTTAAAAACTTTAATAAATGCACCAACCCCACAGTAGTTTATTTTAAGTTAACACAGCACATCTGTTTCTCCAGCAACTCAGTTTGAAGCTGATCTAGTCAGATAAACGGAGCCACGTATGCACGCTAGTTTGTGAGCTATTAGTATTTTAGAGCATCATGTTGATTTCCAGCCATCCGGAACGCCAGACAACTGAGAGCTCGATGGTTAATTAAGTGATTTTAAGCCACAAGATGCCAATCAGTGAGTCAGACGGTAACGATTCGTTCGTCACAGGGAGCATCAGCAGGAGATATTCTCAGGCTTTGAGTTGTACGGATGATTTTAAAGGATGGGGTTTGGATGAGTGTAGGAGCACAGACTCGTCTTTGACGTCTGTTACTCTACATTAAGGATGCTGTGATATCTCTTTCCCATAATGATGATTGTTATGAAGAATTTGACTTTTGGGATGGACATTTGATGGTAATAATCAAACCCATCTTTGTGTCATACCAAACCTGTGTCCTTTTTTTCTTCTTCTATTCTTTTGTGGAACACAATGTTGGTAACCAAACAGTTTCAGAGCCCATTTACTTTCAAGTTGAAACATGTGAACCATTCCTTTAAGTATTCTATGTTCATAGAAATTGGCACCTGTATTTGCATATATATTTTTTTCTGCATTTAAAATGTACGTGTCCAGATTTTTATTTTATTTCCAAATATAGTTTATAGATAAATTAACGGCACTTAACGTAAAATAGTGAAACATTTCCTATTGCAAATAGACATGAAATTTTTTTTTAAATAAAGTTGTATAAATGTTTCAAGAATAATCTTATAATAAGCCTTTTACAATAATGAAGTCAGAACATTATTGGATTAGCATGGACATTTTGAGAATGAGATTAATTGCATTTTGTAAGGACAGTGAAGAGAAAGTTATGTGATATATAACGCCGAGTACTGAATCAGCCTGTTAAACGTTATTTTAGCTTGCATAAAATAGCATATAGACAACCTTGAAGCAAATAGACATGGAATTTTGATTTAATGTAGTTTTTAAATTGCAATACTTTTTTTGGATCATTTTATCTGGTCAGCTATGTGTCATGGTGGACTATCAGTAAATGTGATGACAGTGTAATATAATTTGAGCTGTAATTAGAGAGCTGTTTGAATGTTCTCACCTGTCAGATCTGCTCTCTCTAAGGTGGGCCGCTTCTCACCAGCAATCGAAATTAGTTTGAGAACGCTGCGTATGATTATAGGTTCCATAGCTTACATTAATACTCATGCATCTCTCGCTCTCGGCTCGTCTCTGACTGTCTCTGTCTCGCTGCTCTCCTGCTGTGATTGTGCATTCATAAACACAGCTCTGCGTTCATTCATAATAACACACTGATCCAAACAGATCAGGAGAAAACGGGCAGAGTGCAAGGAAAACAGCTGTCAACAAACAAACAAAGTATATGTTTAAAGGTTTAAACTTTGCAATCCGTCACAGTTTGATGGGATATTGTGAACAGAGGCTTTGATTACTGTCAGTTGTCGGTTGCACAATTAACATTTTTTTGTTACATTTTTTTATGATATATGTTTGATCTTTTAATCATTCTAATTTGAAGTTACACTGTCTTAATTGAGCAAGTGCCACAGCTTGATGCATCAGAACAATAATTAGCAAAGCTACATGGCAGGGTAACGTATAGAGATGCATTTCCACTATGGAATTTTTTTTTTATTTAAACAATCTCACAATTCTGAATTTTATTCTAGTGTATCTCTTAAACTAAGCATTTTGAGAGAAAATTCAGATTAAGTATTACATTTAGAGTTCTCACTTTTTTCTTCATAATAACTAGTTTATATCTTGCAAATCTGACTCACAATTCTGTTTTTTTCCCAAAAAGAATAGAAATACATGTTTTTAATCTTAAATTATATCTCATAATTCTGATATTTCTTCTCAAAATTGCACGTTTTGTAATTTGATTCTTAGTTTATGTCTTAGTTTTTTTCTGAGATTAAAGAATTTTTAGAAAAAAGTCAGAATTGCAAAATATAAATTCTGATTTCTGACTTATCTTATCAGAATTCTGAGTTTATTCTATTCAATTCTATTTTATTTTTTGTTTCTGCAAAGGAATAAAAAATGTAAAAGTTTTAATAATTTAAAAAGCATAATTCTGATGTTTTTTTTCCCCCGCAATTGTGAATAAATATATCAGAATTCTGATTTTCCTTTGCAAAATTGCAATTTTATATCTCATACTTCTACTTTAAAGAATTGTGATAAAAAAAGTCAGAATTGCAAAATATAGACTATAAATGATAGAGATATAATATCTTGTAAATATATTCGTTTATATCTTGCAATTCTGACATTTTTCTCAAAATTCTGACTTTCCATTTTACAGTTCTGTCTGTTTGTTTGTTTGTTTATTTGTTTCTGCCACGGAATAAAAAAAAGAAAGAAAGCTGTGATTTGTGCAGCTGAAACAGCGTTGTATACCAGCAATGTGGATTAAGAGAGATCAGAAATATGAAGCCCTGCCAAGGATACCTTTAAATGGATAACATTTGCCAAACGGGTACGTGTTACAGCTCAGAGCTATGAATTTGAGGATAGATAGATATGCAAATAGAGTAATTAAGAGTGCAAATGTTATGCTAATAAAAAGTTAAGTGTTCTCATTGGCCCTTTGGAGGCCCCAGGGGTCCCGCCATCATTGTATCAGAGAGCTTCAGACACACAGCTGGACCGGAACGCAAGGCACAGGAAGAGCTCTGAAGCTCTGGGCTACCTTTATTAAAAACAGCACGCATGTGGAATCATTGGGACCTTTCAAATGTGAAGTGCCTGCACCATTCCATTTTTACAGCTGAAGAAGAAAGTGATAAAACAAGTTCTATGTGGTTCTGAATGTTTTAGCATGTTGCTATGTGTTTGTCAGAGTATCCAGAGTGTTGCCACAGAGATGCATACATTTTTTTTTTTTTTTTTTTGTGTTTGGTCATATGAAAGTAATAGCTTTCACGATTCACGATTTAAGGTTTTTTTTGACCGCACCACGTCACAGTTGTCAGTTATTTGTCAAGTCAACTATCAAATCGCTAGTTATTTTTGTACACTAAATCTTTTTGTATTGTTTTTTTTTTTTTTTCATAAAAATGACATCAGCTTTAATTACGTATAAGATTGAAGCATCTCCTAGAGTTTGTTAAACTGTGTTAAATTTAGTGTGAGATTATATAAAAAAAAAGGATCACAACTTCCTGCCTGTTGTTAATTCATAATTCATTCAACACCTTCATTTAGTATTTACATTTTTTTGTAAGTTTGCAAGTTTGAGTATCAGGTGATATCGCTCTTATTATCACTTTAATTCGCTGTCAAGTGTGTCACATCTGTCAGAATGTCTCACCTTTGGAATCAAACTTCGATATCTTAAAACTTCCTTTGGTTTAATTAGTCTGCCGTAACCTTTCTTTCTCTTTCTCTCCTTGCATCTTCCTTGCTTTCTCTTTCTCCATCTCTGCTTTCACTGTCTCATTGGTATTTCTGCAGTTTTGTGTTTTGATGGAATATCACAGCGTTGTTTTCCCTGTGACACGAGCGGGATATTGCGAGGCCTTTACAATGCTGCGAAAATGTGTTTCTCTCGCTTTGGAATGACATTATTGTGGCATTACCGTGCTGTTGAGGAGACTGATCTTATGGCACACTGTCAGTTCTTTCTGACGGCTGATTCTGATGATTTGCTGTCAACGTGAAAGACAAAGTGCAAGCGTGTCTCATCTTTTGATGGCGTCTGGGTTGGGAACAGGCCAAAATTATATAAAGGAACATTATGTAAGGGAAGGTCTCAGTTTGTTGGATGCATATTGCACACTGTAATTGCAAATGCATTTTTAAAATGACAAGCTCCAGTGTGATTGGCTATGGAAAAAAAAAAGTTAATATTTATTTTTAATTCAGCAGTGATGCATGCAATTGGTTAAAAGTGACAGTTGAATTAAAAGTTTAATGCTGAAGATACAGTCTATTAAGCATCACTTATATTTTCTACATTTAAATCAGCAGATTCGAATGATTTCTGATGGATCTTGTGACACTGAAGCCTGGAGTAATGATGCTGATGATGAAAATTCAGCATTGCATCACAGAAATAAATTACACTTTAAAATCAATTAAAATACAAAATAGCTATTTTGCATTTAAATATTATTTTACAATATTACTGTTTTATTGTATTTTTAGTCAAATAAATAAAGTCTAATCAAATCTTATTAAACTCAAAAATGACAAAATGTTATGCATGTGCAAAAGATATCCTCGGAGTGTTGTGCATGTGCTAAGGTGTTTTTAGTTAGTGCAGTTGCTATAGGATGCTCTTTTTAGCATGTTCTTAGACTGTTCTTTGTTTTTTTTGTTTTTTTGCTTTTGCAGCATGCATGGTTGAGCATTCCAGAGGAAAAAATAGTTTTTGCCAAAGCTTGCGAGGATTATGCTAAGTTTTGTCTGAGACGCTTTTGTTTGAATAGCAAATAAACATTATATCCTTGTGCATACCAGTACATCCCTCTTTGCTTTTAGAGCTATATTTGATTTCAGATTTAATATCCATAAAGTAAATATCATCCAAAAACTAAATCTGATTTATGAGTGAATGGGTGATAACCTGAATAGTGCGGTGATATTGGATTTACTAGTGTTAAAGAAATAGTTCACACAAAAACCTATACGCAAATGTAATATAGTGTATGTACAGTTCCAGATATGAAATTATGATCATATTGAAGGAATGATGTTGTCATATGATGTAAAAACATAAATGAAACCTAATAGAAATTGGAACAGTTTCATATATCAACATATATGTGTAATACAAATATATATGTTTATGTACTGTAGGCTATGTGTAAATACATTTTTGGATATATATGCACATTATATATATATGACATGGACATGCATATCCATCCTACATGTTGATTTTATAAAATTAAGAAATAGTGTTTAAAAATGTAATGCAAAAACATATGTCAACATAGAGTCGGAACGCCCCGGGAGAGAAGAAGAGCTGGAGAGAGGTGAAGGGATGGGTTTGCGCAGCCATCTTGAGCTGTTCGTCTGCCCCTTTAATTACACAGAAGGAGAAAGAGAGCAGAAAATCACCTGATCACCCTTCTGTCTGCCAACCAATCTAATGGAGATGTACCCTGCTCATTAGCATATAAATTGGCCAGAAAATTGAAAAGTGCATTACGACATTTAGCTTCCACCCCAATAAAAAAAAAATCCAGTATTGCCTTAAGTCTCTTTACAGAAAAATAGGCAGAAAGACAAGCTCTTAAGGAAAGAGCATATTATCCAATAAGGATGTCTGTGGTAAAATAAAGATGTGATTCATTCATCAGCTGGTAATGCTGTGTGTGTGGGTATGGTCTGAATGGTACATATACTCATACTATTTAAGCAGCATAATTATAGTACTGCATATATGCATATATTTGTATGCACGGACTGAAATGATGACCTATTACAATTGTCAAAATGTGCAGTTAACAAGTAGATTATACTGCCTGGAATTTTATATCTTTATTATTCATCATTTATTTGTTTAATGCATTTATTTCTTTATTATTTATGTATTAATTGTTAGTATTTATTAGTTATTTATTATTTTGTCATTACTTATTTATTCTTGTGCATCATTTGCTTCTCAAAATGTTCTTCTGAGTTGATAATTGGATGCCAATCACTGAAAATGGAATGTAGCACACTGCTATCTAACATTTTTATTGTTGCATAATACACTGTTTCACATGCTATTTTTTAATTGCATGATCCAGGGTTGTGCATCAATCAGAATTTAAATTCCTGTATTTGAGTTCAGTCTGAATAGAGTATTAGAATAGAGGATATGCAGCACCGCATTTTGAATTTAGATCGATGGATGATAGATAGACGGTAGACTGCACACTATGCAGTGCACTAGCATCGCAAAGGTAGCTGATGTCTCCGCAGAGGCACTTTATCTAAAGCCCCATGTTTTCAGACAAACTAACAGAAACACTATTACAGCAGCTCAGCGCTCAAAAGGGTTCTGGGTTTGTGTTTGCCACAAATCAATATGACGAATTAGGAGTATGATGAATGGGCCCAGAACACCAAGTCAAGAAACCAAATAGTGCATGTGTGTGAGTGTGGATTCTCTCTCTCTCTCTGTGTGTGTGTGTGTGTGTGTTTGATTGAGGTGAAGGTGACCTAGATTATTGCGCAGTTTAGTCCCTCTTGTTTTATTCAATGGGTTCATCCTCTCATCTGACTATATATGGAGAAAGAGCTAGATTGAGTGAGTGAATATTTATATTGGTGTGTGTTTGTGATGACAGTTTTCAGATGAGAGGGAGGGCAGGATGGGAGAGCACAGTTAGCAGTAAGAAACAAACGTTTGTGTGTTTGTGTGTATGTGTGTGTAGCAGCGCTGGCGTTCTTGAGGTGTCCTTAGCTGTCGCAGCCATAAGGCATGACTCTGGAATACTGATTTCCCGTACCATCCCTGTCTCTATCCCTCTCTTCCTCTCTCTCTCTCTGCCACTCATCTGTCTGATTGCATCGCAGCTGGAGTGTGTGCTGTCCACCCTCTTAAATACAGCTGTGATCCAGGTGAATTGAGATGCATTCAAACTGACTGTTGCTTTTGAGCGCTCGCAAATGCTTCTGTGCTGTAAATAGCAGCCGGCAAACGACAGAATGTAACAAGTTCTGCAGGCGGATGGTCACGGTCCCAGCTGAAGAGAGTCACCCAAAACCAAGTGTTGTTGAGGCCCTATGCTCCTTCATGGTCTCAGCAGATACGATATTTAGGGTAGGACATTTGCAAAACATGATCTTTACTTAATAATCTAATGAATTTTGGCATAAAAGTAAAATCAATCATTTTGACCCATGCAGTGTATTTTTAGCTATTGCTACAAATATACCTGTGCAACTTAAGACTGGTTTTGTGGTCACGGGACACATATATGATTCAGCCATTCTGAAACATGGCATATGAAGGCTGTTGTTACTTAGATTTGTTAATTTGCAATAACACAAATATGAAAGCAATACTTACAAAGTATATATTTTGTGCCTTTTTTTGCGCGGAAAACAAAGTAATTATAGAATTTCCTGAAAGCCAATAGAGAGGCATACACATACAAAGCGATCGCGATATTTTCATTACTGATAAAGAAAATGAAAATGTGCTTTGCCTCTATGAATTCATTCATGAATAATGTGTGAAATCCAAATCAAGTGCATCAGTCATAAAATCCAGAAATAATAGAAAATGTGTTTTAGCCCACCGATAAGAGTGATGTTAGGTGGGGAAGGAAACTCTACAAGAAGCAGCTAAATTGAGTTATATTTTAATTGGGTTACTGCTAACCCTAAGTATTAAACTTTAGCACATAACTCATCTCACACGGTTTGTGCTACAGACATAAATGATGCCTCAAATCATGCAGCTTGTTCAGAGGAGGTGTGCTATTACTTTTCTAAGCAATTAAACTTTGAGGAGAGGATTGAACACCCTAGCAACTGTATAGACACCTTAGAATCATGGAGGCAAGTTTACCAGGATTGCTGTTTGTTTGCTCTCCCCTTCATTCGTCCACTGAATAACACATTTAATCTACAAGGCAATTAATACACGAATCACCTCACTTCCATGCACCTTTACGTATGATGGCACGTTCTGTCTCTGTAGATAAATACAGCGCTGAAGCCAACAGTGTCATTTCAGCGTTGAATTTCACATGATTTCCCTAATCACCAGAACCGAAGAGCACTATAGACACCACTGCTTCTGCCTAACAGCTTTTTGTTACTACAGACAGGCCTTATATTTTATTACGCCTGTCGTACAGCACAATTTTGCCCACGATTCCCTGTAGGAGAGAGTTAATCCACTAACTGCTCACTCACTGTGTCTGGAAACGGAAACAGAAATCACTGCAGGGAACAATGAAGCGGCACACACACACACACACACACACACACACACAAACAAACAACAGTGGCTCTTAACTAGGCAGTTAATCTGACAAAACTGTCAGAATGACACATGCAGAGAGAAAGAGAGAAATGTCTTTGTTTAGAGGCAGAAGGCACATCTATCGTCGCTTTGAGACGCCTGTTGCACAGCTGATCGGTTAACAGTTTGTCTCACTTTGGGATTGTAATGTAAGAAATATAGTCCATGTGTTGTTGTGTTAAAACATGCTTAACATGCATACAGCTATAAGATATTTGTAGGATGATTGGTCAGAAAAGTGTATGCTGTTAGTCAGCCTGACACAGTGGCACTGATTCAGCCAATTATATGGGTTTAGGGCGGGGCTATGTGTTTGATGGCCAATGGCAGGCAGGGAGGGTGTTACAGTGAAACATGTAGAAAACAGGTAGAAATCACACGTCTCCTTTTAAAATAAAATAAAAAGTCTACATCAGCATGTATGAATAACACCTCTTTTATAATGACTGAGGTTTATATTTGTTAACCTTTATTCAACCAGTTAAGTCATTTGAGAACCAGTTCTCATTTACAATAAAGACCTGGCCAAGAGGCAGCATAAAAAGCAGGTACAATACTGTAAAATCACAATAGTAACAAATCACACAATTATAAACAGTGACATATAAAAACCAACAAATAACCAAAAACAAGTACAATGATCTTGTAATATTGACTGAATTGAAGTTTTAAAGGAAGAGCGCAAAATAAATGAGCTAAGCTTTAAAGTCTGCTGCAGGTGATTCCAATCATATGCAGCAGAAAACTGAAAAGAGCAACGACCAAAGGAGGTAAGGACTTTAGGTATGTAGAAATTAATGAAACTACTAGAGCATAGATTATGACTTGTATTATGCATATTAAGAAGTGACTGTAAATATGATGGAGTTTTCCTGTTAAGAGTTTTATAAATGACAGAAACCAATGGATTTGTCCACGAGAATGAAGAGAAGACCACTTCAATAACTGGTCTCTATCATTGTTCCTGTGGCTCAGTGGTAGAGCATTGTGTTAGCAGTGCAAAAAGCCGTGGGTTCAGTTCCCAGGGAATGCGCATACTGGGAAAAAAATGTACATCCTGAATTCACAAAAGTCACTTTGGATAAAAGTGTCTGCTTGATGCATTAATGTAAATAAATAATACAAGTGGTAATGGTGAGTGTTAAATGAAGCTCCAGTCACAAAGCAGATTGCAGCCTTGTAAATAATAAGGAGAGTTTTTGAAGCAGACCTGTAAACTACATTACCATAATCCAAAACTAGAAGCACTGTCATTTTAACCAAAAGCGGTTTTGAAGAATGTGTAAAAGAAGATTTGTTACGATAAAGAAAACCAATACTAGATGTAACCTTTCTGAGCAGTACATTTATGTGAGTTTCAAATGACAGTTTGCAATCAAGCCAGATACCAAGATATTCGTAGCATTCAACATAATCAATCTCAGAGCCATCCAATCAAACCATTTTAGGCAGATATCCAACATGGTAGATTTCTGTTTAAAACCATACATTTTGTTTTGTTTGTATTTTATATTTTAAATTTGTATTTTAAACGAAGACTAGAGAAAGCACGTTGGATGCGAGTAAAACTGGCCTGCAATAAAGATAATGCAATAGTCAAGGAAGAACAAAATGTATAAATGATAGTGTCAGCAGATAAATGTACGTGAGAATCACCTGCAGCAAGAGCGATATCATTAACAGAAGTATTAAAATTATAGGCCCCAATATGTTTCCTTGTGGGACCCCTTTAAATAGGGGCAAGGGATCTGACCGAAACCCCATCACTCTAACTGATTGTGAATGACCAGAACAGAAACTCATGGACCAAGCAAGACAGCTCTCAGAGAGTCCTATATTTCTTAGCCGATCCAGCAATATTTCATGGTCCACAGAGTCAAAAGCCTTTGCTAGATCAACAAATTCAGCTACACAATATTCCTACAACTATGGCTGGATCTGAAGCCAGACTGAACCTGATTATGAACATTATAAAGTCTCCAAATGGTGCATAAGCTGCTTGTTGACCAACTTCTCTAATATTTGAGAGCGACAGGGCAATATGGAAATGGGTCTGTAGCAATTTAGATCTGTTATCACCCCCTTTCAAAAGTGGGGTTACAACAGCAGATTTCCAGTCCCTCGGGAAAACACCAGTTTGGAGAGAGAGATTAAAAATGTAAGCCATAGGCGCTGCAATAATATAAGATGATTTCTTTTAAAATAATGGATCTAATTCATCCAATCTAGCAGATTTATGAATATCCAGGTTGAGCAATTCCCTAAGCACCTCGGTCTCTTGTATCGACTGAGAGGAGAAGGAGGAAGGACCTAAGGCAAGTGAAACAGATGCCAAGTTGAGAGGAGAACATCCTACAATAATTATTTATTAACTTATATATTTAGATTTATTTTATTGTATTTACTATTTTTTCTTAGTGTAACTTAGTGTAATTGATTTTTAATGTCAAGTGGTATAACATCCCAACTTTAATGGTGATTATGAAATTATATATATATATATATATATATATATATATATATATATATATATATATATATATATATATATATATATATATATATATATATATAAAAGGGAGAGTGGGTTGTGGGATCAGGACATTAAATAAATTTTAGTACAAGTCTTTTCAGTTGTTTGTTTTAGTAACACTCTCACTGATTGGAGCATATGAAGATGAGCTCAGCCAATCAGGTGCTTGCTCATTTAACTAATACAAATCATGTTTACTTAGCTGTGGCAAACAAGCAGACTGGTGTCAGTGATTGATTTCATGCATATGTGTTTGATCATCAGATAAGCAAATGATCATTAAGCATCTCCGTATAACATGATTAAATCTCAGCGCAGCCTCCCATGTAGCGGTTGGGCTGGATATCTATGTCGTTTAAGTATGGTTTGCTGTAATTGCTTTTTAACAGACGCAATATGAAGTGCATGGTAACACGGTTCATTAATGAGTTGGTTAAGAGTGTTTTTAAAAGATTATCCCCAGTCGACATTTATGATATGATTTGATTTGACTTCCCTCATGGTTGCCATGGGGGTCTCGTCGTGAGATAATGAGTTGATGGTTGCCAGGGTTTCGGCAGGCATCAGGGATAGTCAAGGACTGCATGGCCTCAGGAGTGGAACAGGAAGAAACCATCAATGTCTCAGCGGCCTTCAAATGTAATTATGCAGAAGTATAATTATTTGGCTTCAAGAAGGGGAGGAGTAAAAAAAATGTGATTGTTTAGAAATGTGACTAGTTGAGGAGAAAGGAAATACCCAATGTGGAAGGAGATGAGTTTGTGTTTGTTTGTGTTCTAGATTGAACTTGATCTAAATCTGAATCTAATTAAAGAGTCATTGTAGTCACTGCTGAATGTTTTTTCCATATATTTATGTATTACGGGCGGACTGTGTCCAAAACTTAGGCAGCTGACTTGTTGCTTTGCTTTCCTAGGACTTTGTACTTCCAGAAAGTGATGGGCTCCTGAAGCGGCATATTAGTTTAATTATCTTAAAGACAACAGAGAGAGCTTTAGTGATGATTAAGCAAATATTTTATTACTAATACTAATTTCTCTCTAGAAATGACATCAGAAGTGGAAAAAGTGACCCCCAATTGCAACTTTCAGACTTTATTCTTATAATTAATCTGTCACTAGTGGTGCAATTGATAACAAAATTTATGATTTGGATTATATTATGGTTTCTGAGTTAGATAATTTTTTGTTTGTTAATATTTAAGATTGGATATAATTTGTATATTTTCAGTTTTCATTTGAATTTAATTGTAGTAATTTTGTGTCTTTTTGCCATGTTTATAATAATAATAATAATAATAATATTATATATCTATATAGCATTTATTATTTTTATTAAATTTAGTCTATTTAGTTTAAATTATTTGGAGCACTCTACAAAAAGGTCTTATAAGTTACAGATAGTTTATTAAGTGTTTATTAGCATTACCTAACAATGAGCTATTCTTTGATGCATTATTTATTTATCTTTGTTAACCATAGGTAATAAAAAAAAGCTTTTCTGTGTAATTTTTCATTTTTCAACTGAGTTTAATGCTTCATGTCATGTTAATTAATACACTGAAAGTTATTTTAAAGTTTTACCCTATTATTTTAGTACTTTAATGTAAACTAAACAAAAATGAGAAATGTTGCCTTGGAAATTAACTGAATTTATTATCTTTTTCAGTTAAAGTTTATTTTATTTAATATAATGATTTTGGTTAAATGGTTTTATTTTTAGCTTTACATAATAGAATAATAAATAGAATAGATTAAATAAAATAGTGTGTGTGTGTGTGTGTGTGTGTGTGTGTGTATGTGTATATATATATATATATATATATATATATATATATATATATATATATATATATATATATAAATGGTTAATCGCATCCAAAATAAAGTTTTTTTATACATTATATATATATGACATATACGATAACGTCAAAAGTTAATGCAATATGAATGCAGTTATGTCTTATACATTTATAAGACTTATTTGGTGACGTTTCCTTGAAAATATATTTTGTGAAAAGAAAAACCTTCAGATATCACAGATTTTCAAAACATTGTCAACCTTCAATCCTGCGCTGAAGCTGTCCTTCACACCATTACCGTCTCATCCCATTGGCTGGCGTATCTGAACACATATATGTGTCAAACAAAAGTCAAATATTTAATCACACATATGCTCTCAGTGTGTGAGGATGAGAGGATGAGACTGGCGGTCTTATAGTTCTCTCTTCCTCCAGCCCTGCTCAAGATCGCTTACTGTTGCCACGGCAACAGAAGCGGATGGGAAAAATCAGTAGGGAGAGCAGGGTAGCCGTGCTGAAAATTTTTATCTCTTTTTTCATTCTTATTATCTGTGCATGTGTGAAAGAAAGAGGGAAAAGACTCTGATACCTGCGCTTGATGCTTTCCGAAATATCCTTTTTATTATACTAATAAACACAAATCCCCACGTAATGGTTAGAGATCAGGATGAAATATCTCACTCGGGGCAGTTATTTGCATATTTTGGCTAAGTGTCTTGCGAATGCAGCAAAAGAGAGAGAAGAGAATGCAATTCGAGCCAAATTTAAAAGCCGTTGATAGACTTAAGCAATTAAGCAGGACATTAATTGCCTGCAAGCGATCGATGACATTGAACTATCCTTTCATACGTCTCTCGCATCTGACAGAGATAGAAGAAGAGCCAAAAAGGATACACAACCTCTTTTTCATTTCCGCCCCAAGTCATTGTTCTGTTTCCAAATGTCATTTCATCAGTGGCCGCAGCTGTCCTCATCATGTAGTGGGAAATTTGTGAGTGCCGCCCCCTTCGCGGTGTCAGAACACTTTCCAGGGGGTTCAGTTGGACATTTTAGCAGCGAGATCACTTGAACCTGCCCACTCACCGTACGATCGGACCAATCTGTTGCCAGCTCACAGTCTCAACGACATGCGGGAGGCCTTCAAACTGTGGCAGGGCATCAGTGAAACAATGACTCTTATAATGGCTTGCACTTCTGCTGGGAAATGGCTTTTGGCATCCCAGCATGCAAAAGTACAAGTTTGTGTGTGTGGGTTAATGTGGAGCCACGTGTCGGGATTGGTGAAAACGTGAGTTTAAGGATAATCGTTTTGAAAAGAAACAATATGAAACCATTCGAAAGTATGGGGGCAGTAAGAGTTTTTACTGAAAGAAATTGATCCTTTTATTCAGCAAGGACATATTAAATTGATCAAAAGTGACAAAACAGACATTTCTTGAAGCAAAATGTATCATGGTTTCAACAAAAATAAGAACTGTTTTCATTATAAGAAATGCTTCTTGAGCAGCATATTAGAAGGATTTCTGAAGGATCATGTGACACTGAAGACTGGATCGATGATGGAAAAGTGCAGTGTGAATATTCTGCTAAAACTTTGTATTCATCTTCAAAAATAAAAGTCATAGAGATTTGGAATGACCTTAGGTTGGGTAAATGATGACAGCATTTCAATTTTGCATCAGTTGTTCTATTAATATCTCAGGTTTTCCCTCCTAGACAGCAGTGAGGTTAAATGGAGAACAAAAGTCATTATGTCAAACCGTGGTCAGGTTTTGTCAAATGTCAGGGTATGATCTCAATCTTTTTTCATTTAAGTCTAAGTTATATGATCCATGACATCCTCATTTGATTTTATAGCTCTAAACTCTTGCTGCATGTCTGCAATGATCTCATTTGTATCAAATGTTGTTTCTCCAGAGGAACTAGAGAGAAAAACATCTGAGACAAAGTTGATACTGCTATAAAACAAATGAGGAAAGAGGAAACTGCAGGTTGATCTTTGATATGGTAAGAATAACACAGACTGTCCAACTGTTAGCAGAAGAGTCTGTGCCTCAGACACTGCGGCAATCTCCATCTCTCTCTCTCTCTCTCACACACACACACACACACACACACAGAGACATCTCATCTTATAGCTGCCCTCCGGCTAAGTACACCAGGAACAGAGTCGTCCAGCTCTGCTGTTCCTCTCTTCCCCTGCCTGTTTTCTGCACATTAATGCTTTCAGCTTTGACTGCAGCCATATTTCCGTACAGTCTGTCAGTGTTGTGTTTTTCTCTCGGCTTAGCTGTGGAAATTATTTGTTGTGTTGGATTCTCTACTGGTTTCGCTTGAGGACCCATGTTTTACATGTTGAGAACCAATGTTGTTAAGTTCTGCTTGAGGATATTCTGAAGCTGAAACATCCTTAAACATCTGATTTCTGGCAGTATTTGATATCTACCAACAGTCTTTGCACATTTGCATAGTATTATAAATGCTTGGTGGAGCTACAGTGCAGGACTTAAGTCAGGACTTTCAACTTTTTTAACTTTTTGACCATGGACCACAAAACCAGTCTTAAGTGTCAATTTTACCCGAAAGCTGAATACTGAGAAAATCACCTTTAAAGATCTCCTAAAATAAAGTCCTTAGCAATGCATATTACTAATTAAAAAGGAAGTTTTCATATATTTATGGTAGGAAATTTACAGAATATCTTCTTGGAACATGATCTTTACTTAATTTCATAATGATTTGTGACATAAAAGAAAAATCATTCCTTTTGACCCATGCAATGAATTTGTAGCTATTGCTATAAATATACCCCAGTGACTTAAGACTGGTTTTGCGATCCAGGGTCACAATTGTGTGTAACATGTTTTAGGATCAGTGCTGAATGGACCACAGGTGCTACCCAACTCAATTGAAAGAACAACAAGAACACAGAAGACGAGTGAATAGAGAAGAATAACACAGGAGCTTTCACGTATTGATCACTTGAGATGAACAAAACAACCGCCGATATACATTCGGAAAGAAACAAAAGAGCTGTTGAGTTTCTTCACGATCAAGCAGTGAAGGAAGTGTCAGGATGTGAGAACTGCATGATGTAAACACTGTGAACGAGGACAATGTGTGCTTGACTAACAAGATACAGTTACGATTATCTGAAAACACTTACCACATTCAGCTGAAACATTTTCTCTGGTGAACGAGAACTACAACAAATGATATTAGCCTATTAGGTGCATTTTGTGCTGATTAGCTTATTATTATTTCATACGCATAACTAAAATTGGTTTTCAATTCATTCCTAAATTGTAAAAAAGAAGACAGATATTTGAGGAAAATATGCTTCTCAATGTTCACATGTGGCCAGATTGATACAATGAGCCTCATTTACTACACATTAGCATTGTGAATTGTGTAAATCACTGTGAAGCCATTATTTTCATTGTGACGTTTGGGTTAAATAGTGGTTTATGAATGATTTACATGAATGGCACCCAATGAGCACTTCTAAAGGAGCTGGATTTCACCAAATAGTCACCAGCCTCACAGGCCTGAAACTTTGAAACATATTCCAGTTTTGTTACAATCAAAACACAGAATAAGTTAATTCTTAACAATTATCTTTGTCTTATCTAGCAGTTCTAAATACAATCTAAAATTCCAAGATATATTTACATGCATGTGATCCGACTTGTTTTCAGAGAATGTGTCTTGTATTTTGTCTTACCGCACAGGCAGATTTTAAGTATAAACAAGTGAAAAATAAGATAAAAGGCACTTCAATTTAAGATAGAATCTATTGAAACAAGCCTTAGTAGCTTATTTAGTGCTTGATTAATTGATTAATGGATTTTTAGATCATTTTGCTAGAAAACAAGTCTAAAAAGGACTAATCAAAAACTCATTAAATGAAGTATAAAGACAAGCAAAGCAAAACATTACAAGAATATTATCCTTTTGTCTTATTTCCCAGCTAAAATATCAAAAATCATTTGAACAACATACATTTTCATGCAGAAAATATTGTAAGACATATTTCAAGTAATGCATTTTTATGCAAGTTTATTGTCCCAGGTCAAATTTGAACAAAATTCACTTAAATTTACAATAGAGTCTACGGAACCAGCGTTGCATGAGTAAATGCACCTTATTTCATCAATTTTTTTATTGGAAAACATGTCAAATGGGCTAATCAAAAACTCATTAAATAAATCCTTCAGTTAAGTAAGAGACATAGCCATTAATATGACTCGTATTTGTTCTCAGAGTTATATTTGATGTCATATCTAGTCGTATTGACTGTGACAGGTCAGAATAAGATGCATGTGTCTGTATGTCTTTGAGACCTCATCCGGACCAGCTTCCCACACAGCGGCCATCAGCGGGCATTTCGGGGAAGCTCGGTCTTTAATGGTTGCGGGGACACTGACACAGCTGTTGATTTTGTTGTCGTTGTTTTGGCGTGTTTTGGTGAAGTGCCCTGGCTGTGTAGATTGTGCTGAGCTGCACTAATAGTCCTTGCAGTTTTGAGCCGAGAGGATTACAACAACACTGCGGTCTTCCTGTGTCATGATCGTAAATCAACAGGCATTAAACCACAGTAGACAGACGTGTGTGTGGTTGTGTGTGTGTGAGAGAGAGAGAGAGAGAGCCAAAGTCAACACGGCGGATCCATCTGCAGCCCTTTCTCTTCCTTTGCTTATTGCATTAAAGCAGTGACACACGGTCAGCTAACGGTCTCTGGCTTTCATTGGGACCTGAGGGGGACACGAGCCTCTGCATTTAACACATTTAGGTGTCTGAGTGAGAAACTAAGTTTAAAGTTTGTGATAAGGTTATGGGAAATGAACTCCTTACAGCAACAATTATTAACCACAAAGAAACTTTTAAGAAACTCACAGAAATACTACTATGAAACTCAATGAAAATATTTACTTATGCCAAAGGGAGAGAGTAAGAGATTGTGTGGGTGTTTTTTTAACTGGCAGACAAAAACTGAAAGATATATTTAATATGTGTGTAATTTCCATAAAACTAGTAGCACCAAACTTTACATTTCCTGAAGAAATGTAACTTTTCTGGTCTGTGAACGACTCGTCACCATTGTGCGGTTGCTATTATGTTTTGGTTGATTGATACATCTAGAAATGTTATTATAGTTTAGAATTTGTCATTATTTACTTTGTATTTCTGATACTTTTTTATAATTTTTTTTTTTTTGCCTGTGAACTAAGCCTGTTTTTTTTTAGTTTTAGTTTAGTTTTCCTTTTTTCATTTCAGTTGTTTCATTTCTTTTTACTTAAAAAAAAAATCTTATTTTTTTAAATAGTTTTAGTTAAGTAAAAAAAAATCAGTTTAGTTATAATTTTTGTGTGTATTCAGTTATTATTTTAATTTCGGTGTTCTAAGGGAAAACATTTATCAGTTTATATTTAAAAATGCTATTTGAATCATAATTGACACGTTCGAACGTTCCCTAAGGTTTTTAGTCAGATTTAGCTCCCTTCTGAGATTTGTTGTTAATTCAGTTTATCAGTAAATGATGGAGGAAAGTCTTTTTTTATGGCTAATTAATTTTAAATCAAATTCATCTGGGACTTTTTTTCATTTGCATTTTTATTTGCTGTCTTCGGTTGAGAAAAGTAATTACCATTAAGCCGATTTCCATTCAAATGTTTTTATGCAAATGCCAGGATACGGCATGCAAAAAAAGTTGGATGGAAACACTAAATTTGACTTAGTTATAGTTTGAGTCATAGTGTTTGCTAATTTATACTGTAATTGTTTCTGGAAAAGGAGGAAGTATCTTAAAATTAAAAAAATTTGGAAAATGCAAAACTTTTAGGTTGCACACTGCTTGTGTAAATGTTACTACAAAAAAAAAAAAAACCTTTAGGAAAGTGTAAGTGTATATTTAATTGGGTGAATTTACAGAGAGTGCCTGAGAAATGCATTAGCATGTGATGGATCCCAGTTTAATCTTCTTTTCTTGCACAGCTTGTGCACACACACAGTGTAATGTTTATTAAAGAGTATATATTTGAAGTCTCTCCCACCATCTAACAGCACACGCCGTTTATCTAGAGAACATGCGATGAGACTCCATCCCGCTCTTCCTCTCACACTCAGCTTGCGCTCTGGTAATTAGCCTCGGCTCATTAATTATTAAACAAAGTCACAGATCTGAACCCGTCTCATTATTTAAACATCACACTCACTACGACATTTTCTGATGACACATAAATAGGAAATGGAAAAAATCAACAGGGAGCTTTTAAAATATGGGCCGACTGCTTGCAGTATACACTCCTGTGTGTGTGTGTCTGTGTGTGAGTGTGTCACAGATCTGAAGACTCCAGTGCACGTGAAGTCTGTATACACAAGTTCAACACGAGAACAAACACAAAACTTTAAGCTTGTTCTCCATGGTGACAGCGTGTTCGTTCCAAAGATAGATTGCCTTTTATCAGCAGATCTTGACTGATTACATTTTTTATTTATTATATCTCATATTCATTTGCGTTTTATGTACATGTGCATATTTACAGCCTGCTCCAGATTTTAATCTGTCATAAATGCAAATGTTGCTTCACTAATGCGAAGTCCTGGCTCAACAAGCTGACTGGCTTCAGAATGATAAAATACGCAGGGAGTATCTGTCACGGGGTGACGAAAGGAAAGCGGAACTAAGTCCCGCCGGAATTTTGTGTTCCCCTCGGGATGGTGTCGCGGTAACACCGGTCCACTTCCGGGTTGCGCCCGATGTCGCAATAACAACGCTAATGACAGATTGACATCTGGTGTGGGGAGTTTGATGTGGCGATCTGTGAGAGGATTATGGAGGCGGAGTAACCACATAAAAAGAGAAGTGCAGAGACCATGGGGGAGGTTGTGATTCTTTTTGGTCGTTCGTGCTCCCGGCTATTCTTCCTGGTTGGCTTGCCCCCGTGTGTGGTTCTTCTCTTTGGATGTGTTCCCCTAGGAGAGGTGAATTCCTGGGACGTTTGGGCTGGCGTGTGGAGGTATTTGAGGACTATTGTGGGGTTTCGGTTATTTGGCTGTGTAACAGATATATCAGCGATCGAGTGGAGATATTCAGGACAGAAAGAGTGTGAGCTCTGGAAAGTAAGTGAAGACCAGGCCGCGCCATCACTATCGGAGGGAAGTTAAGAGACCTGATCTGGGACTTCGGTCAATTGTATACATCTGGACTGGGAGTGATAACGTTGTGAAGTGGACGGAGTCATCGTTGGGTGAGTGCTGGCTCTATTTGCACTAAGAGTGGGTGTGCCGTGTCTGAAGTGGTGTGTTGCACAATAAATCGTTTGAAGTGAAGTTACAGAGTGTGGGGAAGATATATAGAGTTAATGCCGGACGCTCACCATCCCGAGAGCCCACCACCGTCACCGTAATCCACACCCAGGCACTCAACTGAAGCATCTCCCAGCCGTAAGCCCCACTACTTATTCAAGAACACATACTTACTGTTGATTACTTACTCTGCTGTGCAGATCGCAGGATCCTCTGGGCCGAATGCCGCATGTGATGTCCCTATGAAAGGAGGTGGACACAAGAATTATTCCTTTCCCGGTCACAACCGAAGCCTCTCCCAGCCGTAAGCCCCACTACTTATTCAAGAACGCATACTGGCTGTTGATTACCTACTCTGCTGTGCAGATCGCAGGATCCTCTGGGCCGAATGCCGCATGTGATGTCCCTATGAAAGGAGGTGGACACAAGAATTATTCCTTTCCCGGTCACAACCGAAGCCTCTCCCAGCCGTAAGCCCCACTACTTATTCAAGAACGCATACTGGCTGTTGATTACCTACTCTGCTGTGCAGATCGCAGGATCCTCTGGGCCGAATGCCGCATGTGATGTCCCTATGAAAGGAGGTGGACACAAGAATTATTCCTTTCCCGGTCACAACCGAAGCCTCTCCCAGCCGTAAGCCCCACTACTTATTCAAGAACGCATACTTGCTGTTGATTACCTACTCTGCTGTGCAGATCGCAGGATCCTCTGGGCCGAATGCTGTATGTGATGTCCCTGTAGAAAGAGGTGGACACACGAATTATTCCCTTCCCGGTCTTAACCGAAGCCTCTCCCAGCCGTAAGCCCCACTACTTATTCAAGAACGCATACTTGCTGTTGATTACCTACTCTGCTGTGCAGATCGCAGGATCCTCTGGGCCGAATGCTGCATGTGATGTCCCTGTAGAAAGAGGTGGACACACGAATTATTCCTTTCCCGGTCTTAACCGAAGCATCTCCCAGCCGTAAGCCCCACTACTTATTCAAGAACGCATACTTGCTGTTGATTACCTACTCTGCTGTGCAGATCGCAGGATCCTCTGGGCCGAATGCTGTATGTGATGCCCCTGTAGAAAGAGGTGGACACACGAATTATTCCCTTCCCGGTCTTAACCGAAGCATCTCCTAGCCGTAAGCCCCATTACTTATTCAAGGACACATACTTACTGTTGATTACTTACCCCGCTGTGCAGACCACAGGATTCTCTGGGCCGAATGCTGCATGTGATGTCCCTGTAGAAGGAGGTGGACACGAGAATTATTCCTTTTCCCGGTCTCGACCGAAACATCCACGAGCTCTACTTACCCGGATACCCCCCCTCACTCCGGGACGGGTGACAGACTACCCTGGCTCTTGCTGGCCCCGTACAGGCACAAACTGCCGACGACTCCACGCCTTCCCGGCGTCCGAGGTCTGGCTCCATTCTGGTCGGGAGACACGGAAGGAACACTGAACTTTTAAACTGCTTTTAATCAAATAAAACCTTGTTCATTTTTTTATACTCTCGTCTGTCTGGTTCTTCTGGTACGCTCCCCGAGGTGATCCTGGGTTTCAGGGGTGGGTGCAGTCTGGCTTGGCCCCCCCGACCTGTGACAGATTTGGCGTAGTCGGCAGGGTTTCACCTCGGGTTGAGCGACCAGGGATTCTCAGATGGCCGACGACGAGGCACTGGGGGCCCCACCCCGAGTCATGCCAGTGTTCATGGGAAACCCCTGGGTCCAGAAATATGGAGGAAATGAGTCAGAGGTGCGCCTCTCCGAATGGCGGGCTCAGATCGAATATCTGGCCGGGCTACAGGGACTGAGCGCGACCCAACAGCTACAGTTTGCCCTCAACTCCCTTGACGGGGAAGCGCGGCGGGAAGTCCAAGCCGCCCCCGAAGCTGTCCGAACCACCGCCCAGTCTGTGTTCAGATTCCTGACGGAAAGGTATGGTGACGCCACTCCAACTGCGGTTCTCCGGGCCCAGTTCTTCAGCAGCAAGCAGGGCCCCCGCCAATCCGTCAGAGCTTTCGCCCTCCAACTACGGGAGCGAGTTACCAGGCTGCAGGGACGCCCAGACCATGGTCTCGGAGATAGTGAGACTCTGTTGAGGGACCAATTCCTGCTGGGGCTAAGGGAAGGCCCGGTACGCCAGGGACTTAGAGTCCAATTCAGAAGGGAGCCGGAACTCACCTTCGAAGACCTAAAGAAGGAAGCGGTGGCATTGGAGAACGATCAGGTTGAGGTGCAAGAACCCCCTGTGCGTGCGGCCGTAAGTAGCTCCGCAGTGGCTGTCCCCGACATGGCAGAGTGGAAACAGACTCTGAAGCTCGAACTCCTAAAGGATGTCCGGGAGCAGATGGCGGAGCTAACCAAGACGCTCGTGGACGAGCTGCGTTCTGAGGCTACCAGGCCAGAGGTGAGGCCCATCTCGCGGGACCGGGTGTACTCGGACGGGAGCAGGGACGCAGGGAGGCGACCTAACCGGCCCAACCGGCCCCAGTTTGAATGGGACGAGCAAGGACGACCTATCTGCAACCGCTGTGGCCAACCAGGCCATTACAGCCGACAGTGTGGTCCTCGAAGAGGTTCGGAGGGGGGTTTTTAGGTCGACCGGCCACAGTGGGTCGTGTGGTCGGGACCCCCTTAGATGACCCACCCATCGGAGCAGGCTCCAAGGACAGGCTGGTCGGGCATAGCCCAGTGGTGGAGGTCCAGGTGTGTGGTGTGAAGGTGCCCTGTCTCGTTGACACCGGATCACAGGTGACCCTATTCGCGGAGAGCCTGTCGCAAGAGCTGTTTGGAGATCAGAGGATGCATGGGACGGAGGCTCCCTGGCTCTCCCTGAAAGGAGCAAATGGTCTGGACATCCCCTACGTTGGCTACAGGCTGACAGACTTGGAGATCCACGGAGTGATCGTGCCCCAGAAGGGAGTGATCATCGTAAAGGACCACTGTCTGGGGAGACACCGGGCCTTGCTAGGTATGAATGTATTATCTGCATGTTGGGAAGAATTGTTTCGGGCAACGCCCGCTCGAGGGATCTCGCTGGCCGAGCAACAGGAATGGGAACGTGTCGCCGCTGACTGCAGACGGATCCAGATGTCCCGGGCCCGGCAAGGCCGCGAAGGGACAGGTCGGGTAGCGTGCCGTTATGCCCTGTCCGTGCCAGCGAACAGCGAGGCCCTAGTATGGGTGCGAGTCCCCCAGCGGGACGTGGGAGTGGAGGAATGGGTGTTGGTGGAGCCCCACTGGGATGGCCAGCAGGTAGAAGTCGCCAGAAGTTTGGCCGTGGCACGAAGAGGACGGATCCCGGTGAGAGTTCGGAACGGGACGCCCCATGTTGTGCACCTACATAAACATCAGCGGCTGGTCAAGGTAACGCCGGTAGAATCCCATCAGGTGCGGGAGGACCAGGACGTGAGCTTTCGCCAAGTACACCCCGCGGTGGTGGAAGTGGCCCTTACCCAAGCGAGCTCGTCGCCCCAGAGTCTAGGGGAGGAGGTGCCCGGCCACTTGAAGGGAAGTTCCCTGCAAGGGGAGGAGCTGGGACCGACACAGGCCAGGAAGCTGCGAGACCTGCTGAGCAAGTGGCAACATGTCTTCTCGGCACACGAAGAGGACTACGGCTGCACCAACGTCGTGCAACATCGGATCCCCACCGGAGATGCAGAGCCCAGTAGAGAAAGGTACCGACCCGTCCCACCTACCCTGTACACGGAGGTCCGTACACTGCTGCAAGGTATGCTCAATCGAGGGGTTGTTAGAGAGAGCAGCAGCCCGTGGGCAGCTCCCATCGTGTTGGTACAGAAGAAGACTGGCGCATGGAGGTTTTGCGTCGACTACCGCAAGCTGAACCTGGTCACTAGGAAGGACGCGTTCCCCCTACCCCGGATCGAGGACTCCCTGGCTGGCTTGACACGCTCGGCATGGTACTCCACGCTGGACTTGGCAAGTGGCTACTGGCAGGTACAAGTGGCCGAGGCCGACCGGGAGAAGACCGCCTTTACCACCCCGTTCGGTCTCTTTGAGTGGGACCGGATGCCCTTCGGCCTCTGCAACGCGCCTGCCACCTTCCAGAGGCTGATGCAGCGGTGCCTGGGAGGTCAGTTGATGGAGTCCGCCTTGGTATACCTGGACGATGTGATTGTCTATTCCCCAGATTTCGACTCCCACTTACAACACCTTGAGCAGGTCTTCGGGGCCATGGAGAAATATGGGCTGAAGCTCCAGCCGGACAAATGCCATCTGTTACGGCGGGAGGTCAAATTCTTGGGACACTGTGTGGGCGCGGCGGGAGTTTCGGTCGACCCGGAGAAGGTGTCGGCGGTGCGAGAGTGGGCTGCCCCGCAGACGGTGAAGCAGGTCCGGTCATTCCTGGGCTTCGTGGGGTACTACCGCCGCTTTATCAAGGACTTCTCCAAGATCGCAAAGCCCCTAAATCAGTTGCTGGCTGGGACAGGACGCCCCCGAGGTCGCGGATCGCCGGCTATCCTATGGAGCCCCGAGTGTGAGGCTGCGTTCCGGCGACTGAAAGACGAGTTGCTGCAGGCGCCGATTCTGGCGTATGCTGACTTCTCCAAGCCCTTTGTCCTATACACGGACGCTAGCAACCTGGGTTTGGGGGCCGTGTTGGCCCAGCAACAGGACGGTGTAGAGCGGGTCGTAGCCTACGCAAGCCGGAGCCTTCATCCAGCAGAGAGGAACGACGCCAATTACAGCTCCTTCAAGTTGGAACTGCTGGCGCTGAAATGGGCACTCAGCGAAAAGTTTAAAGATTACTTGTGGGGTGCCCAGGTGACGGTAGTAACTGACAACAACCCCCTAGTACATCTACAGACGGCGAAGTTGGGGGCAGTGGAACAGCGCTGGGTGGCCCAGTTGGCCAATTACAACTACCAGCTCCGATACCGGCCAGGACGGGAGAACACCAACGCTGATGCCCTGTCCCGACTCCCGGAAGCTCAAGGTCCGAGGGACCCACCGGAACCCACGCCAGACCCCGAAGGAGAGGAGTATATGGTGGGCATTGTGGAGGCGCCGGGGACTCAACATGAGGGGATGCCTGTGAGTTGGGGATGGGACCCCTGCCGCTGGAAAGAGCGACAGCAGGCCGACAGGGAGATCAGTGGCTTGATGCGATGGCTGGAACGGGGCCGAAAACCGACGTTGGCCGAACAACGGGCCCAAGGGGGAACAGGAAGTAAGCTGTTGGGACAATGGGCCAGACTACAGGTGAAGGAGGGAGTACTCTGTAGGTCTGTCCGAGATCCGGGGCTGGACGAGGAACTCCGACAGATCGTTGTCCCCGAAGGCCAGGTACAAGAGCTCTTGATAGCGTACCATGATCAGCTGGGCCACCAAGGGCACGAGAAAACGGTCTCTCTCTTGAGGCGACACTTCTATTGGCCCAACCTAGAAGCAACGGTACGTACCTTCGTTCAGGCCTGTCCTCGTTGCACCTTGTTCAAAGCCAGGAAGGAGGCACGAGCACCGATGGTCCCCATCCAGGCAAAGGCTCCTCTCCACATAGTCGCAATGGACTTCTTGACTTTGGGTCGGCCGGCAGACCGCTATCAGAACATCCTTGTCATTACCGACCTGTTCACCAAGTACTCCTGGGCCATTCCTACTTTGGACCAGACGGCGAACACCACCGCCACTGCTCTGTGGAGAGCTGTCTTCCAGCCGTTCGGTTGCCCCGAGTTCCTACACTCGGACCAAGGGCCAAACTTCGAGTCTCGGGTGATCAGAGAGCTGTGTAAAGTGTACGGCTGCACCAAGACCCATACCACTACTTACCACCCCCAGGGAAATGGCGGATGCGAGCGGTTCAATCAGACCCTGTTGAACTTACTCGGCACGCTAGACCAAGAACATCAGAGCGACTGGGTGAGTGCGCTACCAAATCTGGTTCAGGCCTACAATAATAGTACGCACAGTACCACGGGCTACGCCCCCACTTATTTGATGTTTGGCAGGCATGTGCGGATGCCCACCGACTTATTGCTGGGGACGGCAGCAACCGAGGAGGAGGGGAACGTAACCGAATGGGTAGGGCGCCACCACCAACGCCTCCATTTTGCATACGAGCAAGTCTCGGGACGGATCCGAGCGGCTGGGAAGAAAAACAAGAGGCTGTACGACCGGACGGCTCGGGAAGCCCCCCTTCTCCCAGGAGAAAGGGTCCTGGTAAGGGACAACCGGCGACAAGGGAAGGGGAAGCTCAGTGACCGATGGGAGAATGCACCATACGTGGTCGAGGGCCAGCAGCGGCCTGGACAGCCAGTATATACAATTCGGCCCGAAGGAAAAGCCGGGCCCGCTAGAGTGGTCCATCGGAACATGATCCGCCCCTGTCCGAACTATCCCAGCCCCGTAGAGGAGGCGCCAAAGGAGCCTGAAGCTGTAGCCCCGTGGATAGCAGGATGGGCCGTGATCCCAGGAGAACGGGGAAATGTCCCCGCAGAAATGGCCCCCAGAGACCCGATGGATATGCCTGCGGACATCGACCCTGTCTCGCCACCACGACGGTCCCAGAGGGAGAGCCGAGGTCGGCCCCCGGCACGCTATGGAGAATGGGCGACTGGAAGGCGTTCTAGGGACTAGAACGGTTTGGCAGGGGGGTATGTCACGGGGTGACGAAAGGAAAGCGGAACTAAGTCCCGCCGGAATTTTGTGTTCCCCTCGGGATGGTGTCGCGGTAACACCGGTCCACTTCCGGGTTGCGCCCGATGTCGCAATAACAACGCTAATGACAGATTGACATCTGGTGTGGGGAGTTTGATGTGGCGATCTGTGAGAGGATTATGGAGGCGGAGTAACCACATAAAAAGAGAAGTGCAGAGACCATGGGGGAGGTTGTGATTCTTTTTGGTCGTTCGTGCTCCCGGCTATTCTTCCTGGTTGGCTTGCCCCCGTGTGTGGTTCTTCTCTTTGGATGTGTTCCCCTAGGAGAGGTGAATTCCTGGGACGTTTGGGCTGGCGTGTGGAGGTATTTGAGGACTATTGTGGGGTTTCGGTTATTTGGCTGTGTAACAGATATATCAGCGATCGAGTGGAGATATTCAGGACAGAAAGAGTGTGAGCTCTGGAAAGTAAGTGAAGACCAGGCCGCGCCATCACTATCGGAGGGAAGTTAAGAGACCTGATCTGGGACTTCGGTCAATTGTATACATCTGGACTGGGAGTGATAACGTTGTGAAGTGGACGGAGTCATCGTTGGGTGAGTGCTGGCTCTATTTGCACTAAGAGTGGGTGTGCCGTGTCTGAAGTGGTGTGTTGCACAATAAATCGTTTGAAGTGAAGTTACAGAGTGTGGGGAAGATATATAGAGTTAATGCCGGACGCTCACCATCCCGAGAGCCCACCACCGTCACCGTAATCCACACCCAGGCACTCAACTGAAGCATCTCCCAGCCGTAAGCCCCACTACTTATTCAAGAACACATACTTACTGTTGATTACTTACTCTGCTGTGCAGATCGCAGGATCCTCTGGGCCGAATGCCGCATGTGATGTCCCTATGAAAGGAGGTGGACACAAGAATTATTCCTTTCCCGGTCACAACCGAAGCCTCTCCCAGCCGTAAGCCCCACTACTTATTCAAGAACGCATACTGGCTGTTGATTACCTACTCTGCTGTGCAGATCGCAGGATCCTCTGGGCCGAATGCCGCATGTGATGTCCCTATGAAAGGAGGTGGACACAAGAATTATTCCTTTCCCGGTCACAACCGAAGCCTCTCCCAGCCGTAAGCCCCACTACTTATTCAAGAACGCATACTTGCTGTTGATTACCTACTCTGCTGTGCAGATCGCAGGATCCTCTGGGCCGAATGCTGTATGTGATGTCCCTGTAGAAAGAGGTGGACACACGAATTATTCCCTTCCCGGTCTTAACCGAAGCCTCTCCCAGCCGTAAGCCCCACTACTTATTCAAGAACGCATACTTGCTGTTGATTACCTACTCTGCTGTGCAGATCGCAGGATCCTCTGGGCCGAATGCTGCATGTGATGTCCCTGTAGAAAGAGGTGGACACACGAATTATTCCTTTCCCGGTCTTAACCGAAGCATCTCCCAGCCGTAAGCCCCACTACTTATTCAAGAACGCATACTTGCTGTTGATTACCTACTCTGCTGTGCAGATCGCAGGATCCTCTGGGCCGAATGCTGTATGTGATGCCCCTGTAGAAAGAGGTGGACACACGAATTATTCCCTTCCCGGTCTTAACCGAAGCATCTCCTAGCCGTAAGCCCCATTACTTATTCAAGGACACATACTTACTGTTGATTACTTACCCCGCTGTGCAGACCACAGGATTCTCTGGGCCGAATGCTGCATGTGATGTCCCTGTAGAAGGAGGTGGACACGAGAATTATTCCTTTTCCCGGTCTCGACCGAAACATCCACGAGCTCTACTTACCCGGATACCCCCCCTCACTCCGGGACGGGTGACAGACTACCCTGGCTCTTGCTGGCCCCGTACAGGCACAAACTGCCGACGACTCCACGCCTTCCCGGCGTCCGAGGTCTGGCTCCATTCTGGTCGGGAGACACGGAAGGAACACTGAACTTTTAAACTGCTTTTAATCAAATAAAACCTTGTTCATTTTTTTATACTCTCGTCTGTCTGGTTCTTCTGGTACGCTCCCCGAGGTGATCCTGGGTTTCAGGGGTGGGTGCAGTCTGGCTTGGCCCCCCCGACCTGTGACATATCACTGTAGGGCTGTGAATAGTACATTTGTACCTGCACAAGTCCTGTGGTTGATCCAGATTGTGTGACTGTGATCGAAATCTAATACCATTATACTGCCTACTGCAGAGTATACTTCATACTATTCCAAAATAGTGTGTGCAAATGTATGTAGTCGGGTGCTTTTGTTACATCTTCTAAATAATACGCCTTTTCTTGCCTTAGGAAAACTTATCACAATGATAATATAGTAATGTTAGTGCTCACTATGGTGTTACTATCAGGTTTTGCATATGTTTTGGGTTATTTCTAGGAATGTGTATTACATTTACATACATTAAATGTATTTCATTCCATTTTAAACTATGGCTCTTAGTTTAGTTAGTAACACTATTGACTGTTAACTTGCTTATTAGTGTGCATATTATAAGCGTGTTTGCTGTCTTTTAGTAATTATACAGTAAATTACCTATTAATGCATTACCATATTCTAGATCCCTTAACTCTACCCAATGTACATGAACTACTAATCAAAATGCAGCAAATTATGAGTTTATTAATGGAAAACTACAAATTCTGATTCTATCAGGGAATAAAAAGTTAATTCAGAATTTTTTTTCTTAAAGTTCAGCATTCCCGCCACAACAATAAAAAATGAAAAGGTAATTGCAACTTTTCTCTAGCATTTGCAAGTTTATTTCTTACGGTTCTGAGTTTTCTTCTCAGAAGTGCAAGTTCATTTCAGTGGAAGTTTTCTCAGAACAACATTCAGAATTGTGAGATATAAACTTAAAAGTGTGATATAATAATTATATTATTATTATTATATTTAATTTTTTTATGCCGCCACGGAAACGGGCTACTATAGATTGCACAAATAACTGAACATTCACTAAATGAATGCTGTATAAAGTAGCCATTTGACAGCAATGTAGCATACTACTGGTGTTTTAATGCTTTTTTTCAAAAATTTTCATACATATGAATTGAAAATGAATTTTATTTGAAGTCCCATCTGTATAAATGAACTGTATAAATGAACAAGCCATAAAGAAGTCAGTTTTTATGCATACAGAAAACTGTTTAAAATAATAGAGTATACGCTATTCTCCCACTCTTCATTTTAGCCTGTAAATCCATCATGCTTTTTCAGTTTCCTTTTGAGATGCCAAACAAGTCAAATAATGAGAGGGAGAGAAGGACTGAATCTCTTGTTGTTGAAGAGAAATAAATCTGAACAGGAGTTTGATTGAAGGCTTGTCAAAATGAGCTGTTTCTATCTTACTGACTGGCTAATTTTTATTTGCAGGGATTATAGGTCTAGACAAAAATTGCTTTTTGATTGCTTTTCCATTGTGATTGCCTTTGGGGAAGAATAGAGCAGCTTTATGTTTCACACTCCCTTTGCAATATAGGCCACCTTTTGAAATGTGTGTTGTGTGTGATAACAGATTGTAGTTCCTTGTTGCCATAACGCCCAGAAGATAGCTGTATATTTTTATGACTGCTCCACTTCTGCAATAAAAACTACAGAATTTCACACACTTACACAAACCTGCATTTCCTGCATATATATATATATATATATATATATGTATGTATATATATATATATATATATATATATATATATATATATATACATATATATATATATATATATATATATATATATATATATATATATATATACATATATATATATATATATATATATATATATATACATATATATATATATATATATACATATATATATATATACATACATATATATATATATACATACATATATATATATATATATATATACATATATATATATATATATATACATATATATATATATACATATATACATATATATATATATATATATATATATACATATATATATATATATATATATACATATATATATATATATATATATATATACATATATATATATATATATATACATATATATATATATATATATATATATATATATATATATATATATATATATATATATATATATATATATATATATATATATATATATGAAGAGTTTGGTTACAAAACGCAATAAATCAATTTTTTTTTAATTTGATTAAAAATGTGTTTTCTTTACCAAGAATGTGGCAAGATGAAAACCACTATTTTCTGTTTCAAGCGTTCACATAGCATCACCAAATTTAAATCCAGGTCTTGATTTTCAAAGATTTATTATAAAACTTTATTATTTTTTTCCCCAAAATACAATAAACCATGATACTTTTTTCTCAAAATGCCATAAATCCATTGAATCAATGTGAAAGTTATTTTTCAAACTGAAACTGATGAAAATACACAACATAGTAAGTTGATCCACATATGACAGCCTCTGAACTTGGTCAATACTAATCTTAATTACACCCACTGGACTGAAAATACTTTCATCTGTCATCACTTCCAACGTGAGTTCAACAGGTCATCTTGTTAATGCTATAAATTAATTACAGCAATAAAATAAAATTTCAACATGAACAAGAACATGAACAACAATATCACAGTAGACCACAGAAATTCCAAAATGACATTTCCCTTACATTCAACTTCCAAAAGTGCATTCGTATGCCATGTTACATTAATTTAGTTGACTAGTGCTATGTGCTGTATTAACAAAAACATACAGGTGCATCTCAATAAATTAGAATGCCGTGGAAAAGTTAATTTCAGTAATTCAACTTAAATTGTTAAACTACATTTAAATAAATTCAATGCACACAGACTGAAGTAGTCTTTGGTTCTTTTAATTGTGATGATTTTGGCTCACATTTAACAAAAACCCACCAATCTCAATTTGAATATGGTGACATGTCAATCAGCTAATCAACTCAAAGCACCTGCAAAGTTTTCCTGAGCCTTCAAAATTGTCTCTCAGTTTGGTTCACTATGCTACACAATCATGGGGAAGACTCCTGATCTGACAGCTGTCCAGAAGACATTCATTGACACCCTTCACAAGGAGGGTAAGCCAAGCCACATTCATTGCCAAAGAAGCTGTCTGTTCACAGAGTGCTGTATCCAAGCATGTTAACAGAAAGTTGAGTGGAAGGAATGAAATAGTGTGGAAGAAGAAAATGCACAACCAACCAAGAGAATTTGATTTGACAGCTTCTTACGTTTCAGTAATAAACACATAAAATCTGATTTAGTAAAAAAAAAAAAAAAGAAGAAAACAAATATAAATTGTTATATTAGTGCTGTCAAACGAGTAATAGTGATCAATCACATCCAAAATAAAAGTTTTTGTTTACATTATATATGTATGTGTACATTGTATATATAAACACACATACAGTATAAATATTGAAAATATCACATTACATTATACATTTATGTATTCACATTCTTATATGAATATATTATAGATAAATGCATTAAATATATAAACAACATATTCACATTAAGAAATACTGTAAGAAATGTACTTTTGATTGTTCGCTCATGTTAGTTAATACATTAAATAGCATTAACTAATGGAACCGTATTGTAAAGTGTTACCTAAATACCTAATATGACGTTAGCCATTTTGTTGTGATGTTCAGTATTAATAAAAGTTAGTTAGCAGCAATAGCTAACAGCGACAGCTTCTGTCCCCAAGGGCCTTCTGGCTCCCGTTATAAAACATCCCTCTCATAAAGCAGCCCCATAAACAGCTTTATTATCCTGGTCTCCACAGCAGAGCACATTACTGCTCTCGCACTGCTAGCAGCTCCTCCAGCTGGAGCGGGAAATTGAAGTTTTTAACCCAGCGTAACCTTGTTTCCTGCAGTTATAATAGTTGGGTTTCTTGTTGGGGCGGGTGTGGAGAGTTCTTTGAATTTTTGCACATGTAGCTTCAAAATTGTTATCTGCTCATCAATTCCTATTTCATATCTGTGTGGAAACTCTCAAGGTCATTGATGGAAAAATGATGTTTGGCAAAAACCACTTATTTTTATTAGAACTTACCGGTATTTGTTTTGCTTTCTTTGTATGTATGGATTATTTGGATTGTTACCAAGATCTGGTGAAAATTCCACATCAACAGCACTGTTATATATGTACTGAGAAAAATAGAGATGTGTTCAATAATTACTTTATGTTTTTTATATGTGTTTTTATTTATAGTAATTTTATAATTTCAGCTTATTCAACTTATTTAGTTGAATAAGTTGATATTAGCAACAATATGTTAGCAACAGTTAGTTGCAACATTTCATAATTTATTACATAATTCTTTCATACAATTTCAGCTTTCAATTATTGAAACTCATGGCTTTTTTCATGGTATTCAATCATTATCATATTCATCTAGTATAGACACTTTGGTACACACATTGTATACTTTGGAGAACACAACAGTAAATGCAAGGTTCATGTATTTTTCTCATCAAAAATATACATGGTTGTTAGATCCCATCTTACTTTATGATAATAACTGTTAAAGTTAAGTATTTTGATGAAAACTGTGGTTAGGGTATATTTTTAAAAGTGGCCCTTCACTATTGTATTTCCTGTGCCATGCCATATTATCTGGAGGTTGCATAATTGGTAAGCAGTGTTTTGTTTTCCTGAAATAAAACACTGCACATTTACACGATGTAGACATTGCTTGCGCAATGCTGTGGAACACGGAGATTGATCAGACTTAAAATAGGCAGTTTTTTCTTTAGTTTTTACATAAGATGCAGTTACAGCTGCTTGTGTCTTGGATCAATGTAAGCGGTTTAGGTATCTTCTAAATCTGTAGCATTGATATCCTGTGTCTCGCTCTCTCTTATTCATCACTATGTGCCCCCATGCCCTTAAAAACCAGCTGACTCCATCAAAACACCCATGATTCATTTCCGTCTGTCCCACAAGACCTTGGGCCGAGTGGGCTGTAAACCCGCGTTGCAGTGACATACAGCGTTCAGATGGTGCCACTTTCAACTGCATTGCTAAATTTATAATAACGCAGGTCAAGCTTGATGTTAGCGTGGTGGAAGGAGCACTGGATGACATCCCATCCCACGGAGGACTCCGAAAACCCATTAAAATGATGTTCCGTGTCTCTCAGGAAATTGCTAAAGCCTTACAAGTGTCTTTAAAGCAGCTAAAACTCGTATTTCCTTCTCTCTTTCATTCTCTATTCCATTAGTTATACTGTGTGTCTTAGTATGTTGGGTGGGAGTGCAGTGATTTAGTCGAGATCAAAGGCTGAACACCACAGAGATTAAAACCTTGCGCTTCTTTCTAGGCTAAACGCGGACTGCTAAGAATCACCGGGGACCCCTGACTACCGCAGATGCTAATGCTAACCTTCACAGATTAGTCAATAAACATTCTAACGAGAACATTGAATCGATGTGTTTTAGTAAGTCATGTAAGAGAGAGTCTGGGGTCTAATTAGAAAGCTGTGTGAGGACAGAGTATGTAGTCTTTAACTGAATCCTTATCTGAGTGCATGCTAGGATGACTGAAGCCAGAGCTAGCGTACTATCACTCTATCTATCTATCTATCTATCTATCTATCTATCTATCTATCTATCTATCTATCTATCTATCTATCTATCTATCTATCTATCTATCTATCTATCTATCTATCTATCTATCTATCTATCTATCTATCTATCTATCTATCAACCCAACCCACCCATCCATCCATCCATCTATCTTTGTCTGTCTGTCATTATACCGTTTTCTCATTCTGTTGTTCTATCGTTCCGTTGTTCTTTCTGTCTGTCTTTCATCCTTCTTTGCCTGCTTTTCTAGATATTGTTTTTAGATGTGCTTAGTACAAAAATAGTATATGCATCTCGTCTGTGCATTTGCAGCGATGATTAATATCCACAATGTGTTTATCGTGAAGTTTGAGGTAGTCACTATGCTGTGAATATTTTCTAGTTTATTGTGTTCTTCTCACATAAGCGCTACATAAATTGACAGGCTAGTTATTACGATGTGCTTTGGGAGTCCAGTATTACGTAAAGTATATTAAAGAAGCTTACATAAGACTCTGTGATTTAGATTGTGAGCTGTGCTGTAAAATGACCCCATACATCATATCTGTGCCACATTAAAGCCTGTATAGAGACTCAGGCTTGTCCTCTTGAATATAGAGGAGAATGGATTGAATAAATTTAGACGAAGAGTTATGAATCATAGCAGATGTGCGAAAGTAGCTGTCTGCTGGGATCTTTATCAAGACTGACGCAAATCAAAAAGTGTTTAGCGTATGAACAACCATAAAATAGGCAACAATAGTCGCTCGATGCGTGTCTGTGAAGGTTACAGCTTGACGTGGTTTTAATGGATTCCAACAGCATTTAGAAGCTAAAGGTGAAACGCTGTGTTGTAGTATACATTTGGTTTATGCTAATGAGGAAAACACTATTTGCATGTCCGTACGTGAGAGAGAGAAAGCATGTTCGGCAGGAAAACTGATGAGTTTGCCACTGCCTTTTTGCCTTCATTTGATGAGTGCCTCATTAGCGTCTTTCTGTATGAAAACATGAGCAATGATGTACACATGCACACATTTATTTCACTTAAAGCTACTGAGGAGGTACCATTGTACTGTGATGGTACTGGATATTAATACCATGCTAAGGTTGGGGGTTTGTTCAAATGACTAACCTTAAGTATGGCAGTAGTCATACAGTAGCCTTGCTTTAAAAGCATTGCATTTTTATGTTCCGTGTGCTTTTATGTGAAGTGTTTTCTGAAACATGTACAGCAGTTCCTCATGCTTTTCCCTGCTCTGTCCATCCATTCATTCTTCTGTTCATGGATGTATCACTCTGTATGACTCACCGTATTCAACTCTAATCTGAGAGAGTCCCGTTGGATTCCGGCTGGAGGTGACAGACCTGCGTTAGAGAGAATTCTAATGTGCTCATCACAATCAGCCCAGCGTATACACGTTTAAAATTCTGAACACTGATGATTCCTATTGGAAAACATATTACGGAATAAATCTGCTCCTAAACAGCCATTATGAATCCGTGGATACATTTAAAGTGCTATTAAACCTAAAATTGTAAATGAGATTAAAATGCTACTATGCAAAGGAATATTTTGAGCTATTTTATTTTAAAATGTTAAAAAAGAAAGAGAGGTTTGACATTATCAAAATGATGACACAATTGTAGTAGCATGTGAACTACTTTATAGTTATAGTTTTCAATTTAAATGTATAGCCTGTTTGTGTGTGAGACTGAGTGTTATCTCTTTTGATATAGTTTTTATTTAGTTACCCTACAGTTCATTATTGTGAGATAATATTACCACTTAAAATAACTTTTTATTTTAATATATCTTGAAATGTAATGTATTCCTGTGATGTGAAGCTGAATTGTCAGGAGACATTACTCTAGTGTCACATGATCCTTTTTGTGTTTAATAAACATTTCTTATCACCAGTGCTGAAAACAACTGCATTGTTTCATACGGAATTTTTATATTTTTATTTATATATATATTAAATGGCAGTGTATATAAAGATAAATTAACCTACAAAACTAATAACAGATCATCTTTAACATTCATAGTTGGTACTATGAGTATATAAATATTAATCTAAAGATTGTATTACTAGGTGTATATGTACGATAAACATACAAAGAAATCATGATATCCAATTTTTACATTACACAAATCATCATAAGCTAATTTTATTACAGTTTAATTTTTAAGGGTTGGTTAAACCAATTACATTATGGCTAAACCTAGAGTGATAAATCAATATCAAAGTACCTAAGAGAGTGATAAATTGGCCGGTATAACATCTCGCCTGTTTCCATCAGCAATATTCCATCCATGCGTGACAGGCATCCCATGGTTCACGGAGAGGCCTCAATATTTCTGATACTCCACTGGTTGAAACATATTCACGTCTGCTATCAGCAATGACATCCATCTTCAAAAAGATATAGATGCATATATATTAGTAGAGAGAATGTAATGTAACAGAGCATAGCAGCAGCATTGTGTATTCTTGTTTGTCGTTTTTTTGCTCCTCATCTGCGATATCTCACCAGGTCATCTCACTCCATGCATTATTCCTTCATTAAAATAACAAGAACGAGGCCCTCTGCTTCTCTCCCCTGTCCTTCTCATTTAAACACAGAGCTTCACCTACCACACACCATGTAAAGAGGTCACCGGCGAGAGATAGCGCAGACCCTGCTGAGATATGACATCCGGTGTGTATTTATGGAGGCCCGAAAGCAAGCCTCAAGAGTCCCGAAAGGAAAATATCCAGGTCTCCTGGTTTGTGTTTGTGTTTGCGGACAGCGGGATGTCGCTGTGCCAGTCGCCGTGGTTCGTTTTATTTGTCTGACAAATGTTGAGGTTCGACGTTTTGACCTGTGAAACGTGTTTTGGAAGATTTCAGACTTTTGTTACACAAGCAGCTAGAAGGAGGTCATTGTGATTATCAACAGGGCACTGATAAAAATATGTTCGGCGTTTTTAGTTTTTTTTTTTGCAGGTGTTTGTTTGGTTTTAGCTGAGTTTCGAGATAAAGTGGTCCAGTGCAACAGATTAATCTGGTGATCTTGAGTGTGTACAGTAATGTAGCTGAACTGTTGGGACAATGCGGTCACAGCAGTGTTTATCTATGCACCCTCTAGGCTAGATTTGGGCGTTATCGTGTTATAGGATGTAATATATAGAACAGTGGCATAGTGAGATATTTTAATAGCTCTGGTCCAAAAATGGTGCCAGACTCCCAACATATAGACCTTAGTCAGGTTATAAGGCTGGAACACACAATGCAATTTTTGCTCTGATTTATCCCAGTCTGGATAAGTCAGTACTGCCTTAAGTCAGAGCCAGTGTGCAGATTTATGTTGACTGATTCCATAGAAAATGTGCATGCTGCATGATAGTCACAGACTCAGATTTTTAAGCTTTAGACTCTGATCATCCAGTCGGAGGAGCTCAAACAGTAGTGTGTTGTATTTCAGCCTTTAGATGCCATATTGAATGAAACTGAGGCTGTGAGGGGGACAGACATGCAGTCTTTGTAATGGCATGTGCTGTGTTACTTTTCACAACTCAAAACTTTCAAAACTGTTTTATGAAGTGTCTGCCAAAGAATTGTTTTTTTTTAGAGAGAGAAGAAATTTCATCAGCTGTTATGATTTTAAACAACAGTACAATCCATTGAATGCACTGTACTTAAATTCCTCACAGCCTCGTTTTCAGTCCTGTCCAAACTTATATATGGTGCTACCCTGATGAAGGTCTAGACAGCTGTTTTCTAAGGCAGCCTAATTGAAATATAACCTCAAAAGTTACTCAAAAGTGATTTAGAACTGTGTACCCTTCAAAGGATGCTTAATGCAAACACTCTAGCATTGCATTAGTGTCTCATTCTGTTTTAGATTTGCATGCATGCAATTTTATAACAAATTTCCATCTAATTGAGTTAATTACTAAATTAACTGAAATAAAATGAATTGCATGAATCATTAATAAGTTTTAATCTATGGTATAATAGTATATCAAACAAACATATACAGTATACTTATATAAAGACAGTTCCTATTTAATGTTTTGTGGTTCATTTTCAGGTTACTTCGACCAGATGCAATAAATCTCAAGGCAATTGTGGGTTAGACGGTTCTCAGCATTGTGGACAACCTAGGCTTGACCTCTGTGACATTCCAGTCATTGTTTTGTGTAGATGTCTTGAACGTCATTTGCTTTGGACGGGCATCTGTGAGGGATTTCCATCCGCTGTGTCTCTGATTCGCTGTTTAAAGCCTTTCATTTTAACGGCTGTTAGCGCCGTCAGCGTGCCAACAAAGACTTGGACTGTTCCTATGTTATTCAAGCCTTGTTGCTTGAGTGTGTGAGAAAGGAAGGAAGCGAGAGAGTTTGTGAGGTGTGTGTGTGTTCTGTTAATAAGAAACAATTGAGGTGGTAGCACTGCCTATTAGGTTTTATTTAGAGCTATCACAAAACTTAATGTGTCTGTGGCTCGGTCACAACCTCCTTAAACCAAATTACAGACGGGTTCTTTACTAGAGACGTGTTTTCTGCTGCGAGACCCTATGGGAGGATACCTATCCTTGACCTCTGACCTTTCCTTCGGGCACAGGGGTTCATGCTGGAGTGGGACAGAGGGATGAACGAGATTAGAGAGAGGGAGGGAGAGAGAGCAGTTTTGAAGACTCAAGACATTGAATGGTCTCTTTATGAAGTATTTTGAAGCCCACCAGCGCTTTTGTTCTTTTAGTGCCCCTCATAAACAGCCTGGAAACACAAACACCATTTTGTTTAATACGATTTTGATTTTTAACTTACAGAGGTCATAACATAATGGATTTCCTGTCTCTTTGAAGTAATTTTTTTTTTTATTATTATTGCGTTGAAAAGTTTTGGGTCAGTAAGACTTTCTTTTCACCTTCGGGCCATTCAAAGATGTAATAGATTGGTTTGTTTCTTCAACTGGATCAGATTTGGATAAATTACATCACTTACTGAGCTGTAGATCCTCTGCTGTGAATGGGTGCCGTCAGAATAGGAGTCTAAACAGCTGATAAAAGCACCACAATTAATCCACACATCTCCAGTCCACCAATCTTCACCTTGTGACGTGAAAAGCTGCATGTTTATAAGAAACAAATGCATCATCAATACATTTTAACTTTAAACTGAAAAACAAAAAGTCCATAATAACACTCCTTTCAGTGAAAAAGCCCATCCTCTGTCGTCCTCTCACATCAAAATCACTGACAGTTGTGGACTGTTTTTATTTGATCTGTACACATTTCTCTCCTGATTCAGACAAGATTACTTTTTCACTGCAAGCAATATTATGGACAGAGGACTCATATTTTTTTCCCGGAAGCAACAGTTTGAAGTCTTGATGAATTTGTTACTTATAAACACGCAGATATTCACTTCACAAGATGTTAATTGATGAACTGGAGTGGTGTGGATTATTGGCATGTTTTTATCAGCTGTTTGTACTCTCATTCTGACGGCACCCATTCACTGCAGAGGAATCCCTTGGTGAGCGAGTGATGTAAGGCTGAATTTCTCCAAATCTGTTCCGATGAGGAAACAAACTCATCAAACATCTTGGATGGCCTCAGTGTGAATAAATATTCATTTTTAGGTGGACTATTGTGTCTGGTTGCTTAGAAAGATAATAGCGCACTTTATTTCAACAAGCTGCACGGTTTGAGGCATCATTCATGACCGTAGCACAAAGAACACTGAAGTTTACTACCTAGGGTTGGTGATTTGTTCAAACCCCTAACCTCAAATGTGAGCGGCAGTAATTGTGATGTTTGTCTTTGCAGCACCACTGTACTGTTTATCAGAATGAGTACGATGTGGCCTCATTCAAGTAATGTGTTTGACAATGTTCTCTGTTTTATGTGTGCGCTGGATAAACATTGTGTCTTTGTGTGCGCGGTGTGCTAATGGACTAATAGAGTCGCTCGTCTCTCTCTAATGCCATTGAGATTCATTTCTGCCTTATGAATTTAGATCCTCAAAAGGCCACTATTAATTTCAAAACTTTTCACCAAAGGCATCTAAAATTCTTTCAATTAGTTTTTCATCTCTTTTATTTCCGTCATCCTGAGGGATGTCTTAATTACATTATTCATTGTTTCATCTAATTTAAGCGGTAATGCATGTATTGTTGGAGGCCCGCTGAAAGCAGAAGAAGGGATAATAGAGAAAGGTCTCAAACAAAACCTTTGAGGCAGAACACTCACCGTCAATGTCATTGTGATGAAATGATGATGATTATGATGATGATGAAATGAAATTCATCATTACTTCAGGGGCTTATAGTGACTATAGCTTTTGATGACATGTCCATGGATTGCCTGAGTGATTTTTTTTTTATGCAAATATTATTCAAAACTCCAAATCTGATTGGTTGGCTCTTTTTGTTTGAAGTAGTTAGTAAGTAAATGAGGCATTTTTGAGTGCAAACGTATATTCTGTTTTGTTGAAGTTATATTGTTGAAATGACGTCTCTACTGTTTAAATGTTTCTGTTTCTAAATTTCTATTTAGATTTTTTATTTCTGTTTACACATTATTGTATAGTTTCAGCATTCGACTAGATGTAGTAAATAAACTAAAACAGCCATAAAAATTTATTAAAATATAGAAGAAGAAAAAAATGAAAATGGAAAGGAAGTAAAAAAAAATAATTCAAAATATTAGTAAAACTAAAAGCTGTATACATACAAAATAACACTGGCATGAATGCATTCAATTGATGAAAAGTGAAAGTAAAGATATTTTTCAAATAAAAGCTGTTTTTTACATTTCTATTTAAACAAATAATAATAATCTTTAAAAAATATATGGTTATGGTTTCCACAAAGCAATATATAGAAAATGTATATGACAACAATGATAATATAATGAAAAGTTTCTTCAGCAGGAAATCAGTATATTAGAATGATATCTGCATGGATTGCATCACACTGAAGACTGGAGTAATGATGCTGAAAATTCAGCATTGCATCACAGAAATAAATTACATTTTTAAAAGTATTCAAATAGAAAGCAGGCATTTTAAATTATTATAATATTTCACTGTTTTAACTGTATTTTTAATCAAATCAATGTAGCCCTGGTGAGCATAAAAACTCCAAATCTTTTGAATGGTGGTCTATACTAAACACATTCCATTGATTTCTTCAACATTCCCTCTTGAGTTCAAACTGACTGGGATCTTTCTATACCTTCAACATGATTCTTATCGATATTCATCAAACTGTATTTGCTTTATGAAAAGTCAAAAGTCTGTGCGAGACACTTCAGATTACGTGATGTATGAAGCTTGACTGTGGTTTGCCCTGTCTCGTGTGTGTTTGTGTCAGTAATATACTGCAGGACGAAGGGTTGACATGCTCTCATAAATTACCCAATTACAGCAATCATGCTGAGCAAAAAAAGAAAAGCACAGATGAAAAAGAGTGTGGAAAAGAAAAGAGCAGATGGTGGCATCGTTCTGGTCCTGCTAAAGCCACTGACCTCTCCTTCCTCCACAGACTCAATGAAAAGGTGCTGAAGATGAATTAGTGTGTGTGTGTGTGTGTGTGTGTGTGTGTGTGTGTGGTCTCGGGTCTCTTCAGTAATTGAGGGTTGTCCGTGAAAGAGAAGCCCTCAAGACTCTCATCTGGTTTCTGTCTGAAGGAAGAACTGATTGTTGGAGATGAAAGCTTTTGTTAAACAGTTTTATGCCCCACTGACGGTTTCCTAACACCCGTTAAAATCATGCAAATCTGTTTTGTTTTACAGACAGGTATTGTGGTTTTTGTAAGTAGTCTGTTCCTCATAAAGTGCCCAAATAAATGTCAAATGTTAAATAATAAACAGCTTCTGTTTGGCCTCACGCTCATGTGGAGTCGCCTGTGCATTTCATTTCATTGAAGGCACGAGGCATGTCTAACACCCAAGACGTCTATGCTGCTTTGTATCATTAATCATTTTTGCAGTTATCTTTATAGAAACTGTTTGTGTGTTGCATTTTTTGCTCCAAAACCTGATGTGCTGCCTACCTAGGCAACTTTTTAGGCATTATATGGGGTGTGTCTGACATGACATGAAGGTTGTTATAGAAGTAAACTGAAAAGTTTTGTTACATTTGATTTGGCCAAAATCAGCGCATGGCTCAGTTAGCAACTGCTGGTCGATGTTGTAACCATTCAATTTTGCAGGACATTTTCTGCAAAATACAGTTTTTAGTGTTATTTAAGCCATTAAAAAAAAGTAAAATATGTTATATTATTACTGTTTTTCAATACAATAAATTGTATTTATTTATTTTGATTTCTGAGCTATTAGTCTTTGAATTATATGAGCTTGCTTTAATAAGATCCTTGGACAAGCTACATTTTTAAACCAGAACTTTGTTATTTGGTATTATAATGTTATAGCTTTTATTAATATTTTGATTTGGTTTTTATTTTTATGTTTTCATTTAGAATTTATATAAAATTTAATTAAAATTGTTGTTATGCATTCATATTTTTATATTAGGATTAAGGTTTTATTTATTTTATTTATTTATTATTTATTAAGGTTTAGTTTAAATTTAGCCAAAAAACATTTCAGGTAAGTGCTTTTATGTTTTTTTGTTGTTGTTGTTTTTGTTTATGTAATATTTATATTTTATTTCAGCTTTATTTCAGTTAACAAAAATAGGTTCTAATAAATTTGATGAATATGAACCTAATGAAAAAATGGCTGACAGAGGAAAATGTTGAATGTAAATATATATTTTATTAAATGCTGCAACTAACGATTATTGTTTTATTTTTATTTATTTATTTAAAATCCACAATTGCAATGTTGTGCAATATTTACATGTGATATTGCAATTTTGGGGTTAATAAAGCACTGATTTATTAGCTTAGCAACAATTCTCTTATGCTCTTTCATGCGGAATGGCTTTTTGTGTAACTCTTAACTGAGTTGTCTATGCAGATTGAGTTCTGCATTAGGTTGTCTGTGCAGATAGTGAATGTTGATGCAGTTCACTAGTACTCTATTGTGTTCTTTTCACTGTTTTCTAAGTTAATGTCATTTCTCTTTTCCTGTCTTCACAGCTGTGGTGTGTCGCTGCCATGGCGACCCTGACCCCCTGCTTTTTACGGATCTTTGCTGTCCTCCAATTGGCTGCCTGCTCATTTCCAGAGGAACCTGGCCCGTTAATCTCCGCCCCCGCTGAGGGTAAGGACACACCCCCTCACCAATTACAGTGTATCAGTTAAACAACTTCAGCAGGTTATTTTTCAGTTAGACATAAATGCCACGTTTATGATCTTTTATGTATATAACTTTAGAGCATAACAGCACAATCAGCTACAAGTTCCTATTTTTGGCTCATAAATTAGCTTTGAGAAAAGGCACATGAGTTGAATTCCAAACTGTGCCAAGTGTACATGATCATAAGCATAAAAAACAGTTAGTGTCTGGTGTGACCACCATTTGCCTCACGCGGTGCAACACATCTCCTTCACATAGAGTTGATCAGGTTGTTAATAGCCTGTGGAATGTTGGTCCACTTCTCTTCAATGGCTGTGCAAAGTTGCTAGATATTGGCAGGAACTTGAACACACTGTCGTATATTTTGATCCAGAGCATCCCAAACATGCTCAATGGGTGACATGTCCGGTGAGTATACTGGCCATGCAAGAACTGGGAGAACATGCAAGAACTTTTCAGCTTCCAGGAATTGTGTACAGATCCTTGCAACATGGGTCCGTGCATTATCATGCTGCAACATGAGGTGATGGTCATGGATGAATGGCATGACAATGGGCCTCAGGATCTCATTACGGTATCTCTGTGCATTCAAAATGCCATCAATAAAATGCACCTGTGTTCGTTGTCCATAACATACGCCTGCCCATGCCATATCCCCACCGCCACCATGGGCCACTCAATCCACAACGTTGACATGAGCAAACCCCTCACCCACAAGACACCATACACCCTGTCTGCCATCTGCCCAGTACAGTGGCTGGTCTCAGACAATCTTGGAGGTGAAGATGCTGGATGTGGAGGTCCTGGGCTGGTGTGGTGTGGTTACATGTGGTCTGAGGTTGTGAGGCTGGTTGGATGTATTGCCAAATTCTCTGAAATGCCTTTGGAGATGGCTTATGGTAGAGAATTGAACATTCAATTCACGGGAACAGCTCTTGTGGACATTCCTGCAGTCAGTAAGACAGTTGCACGCTCCCTCAAAACTTGCAACATCCGTGGCACTGTGTTGTATGATAAAACTGCACATTTTATTTTGGCCTTTTATTTTGGCCAGCCTAAGGCACACCTGTGCAATAATCATGCTGTCTAATCATAATCTTGATATGCCACACCTGTGAGGTGGATAGATTATCTCGGCAAAGGAGAAGTGCTCACGAACACAGATTTAGACAGAGAAATAGGCCTTTTGTGTACATAGAAAAACTTTTAGATTCAGCTCATCCAAAAATGGGGACAAAAACAAAAATTTTGCATTTATAATTTTGTTCAGTGTATATACCGTAATATTATTATTTATATATATATTATTTAAGCTAAAGAAGCTAAATAGATAATACGACTGCTGTTATGTTAATAAAAATAAATACCATTATTTTGTCATTTTTAGTTGAAGTATGTTAGCTGTGCATCAGTGTTATTTTAGTATTATTTACATACTATCATTATATTATATTATATTATATTATATTATATTATATTATATTATATTATATTATATTATATTATATTATATTATATTATATTATATTATATTATATTATATTATATTATATTTAGTCCTGGGCAAAAAAAATAAAATTTAATCGCAATTAATCACATGATTGTCTGTTAAGCACAAAACTAATAAAAGTACTGGTATATGAACAAAAGTACAATAACATTTGGGGCCCATTCTTTGTATGTTGCTAACTCAGTTAGCTGGATGTGATTGTTGACGAATTGGCATAATCTTGGATTATTTGGTACTTCAAAGCATATTTTGGATTTGCTGTCATAGCAACAAGTCCGTAAACTTAAACCTGTTTGGGAATGTTCTTTTAAAGTGTTCTTTTAAATTTACATATGGTTAACACGTTGTGGACACGTCGCACTGTTTGTAAATCGTTTTGCACATTAGCGCTCAGTAAATGAAATACACCATATGGCTGTGATCATTTTAAAAGCCTTTTAACATAATGATGTTGGAACAAGCAAGACACAAACTCTCTCTGTGTGTGTGTGTGTGTGTGTGTGCGTGTGTGTGTGTGTGTGTGTGTGTGTGTGTGTACAATGGACCGTATTCCCTTCAGATCCCATGAAGCAGAATCAGTGATACTGATGTATAACCACTCATGCGCCTTTAATGATTCAGTAGAGACCAGAGGTTAAAGGTTATCCAGCACGATGTAGTTGGTGTTTATGTGGGTAAGGTTTTGTCCCCAAATCACATATGCTGTGAGGTCCTGCCAGTGTTCGCTCTCTGTGAAGAAAAGGGCTTAGTAAACATACTAAATAATGTCTTAATGATTAAGTTAAACAGCAGAAAGGGCTAGATTAAGAGGTAGATGAAAGAAATGTCATTATTGCAGTGGAAAAACAACAGAAGTCAGTGAAGAACTAAACAAACATGGTGGCACATGGTGTGTGTGTGTGTGTGAATCAAAGTGAAATAACGTGACCTTTTTAAGGGTTTTCCACACTTAATTGCTCTTGCAAAGCACAAAAACATTTAAACCCTTGTGAAATTTGTCCAAACAACTAGAGGCAAAGAACAAGCCAGCAACAACAACAGTATCTCTATCCTTCTCTCCTTATTACAGTGGAATTAATTAACAGCAGAAACTGTAAGAAATATCATTAGCATTCACGGTAAATATGTGGGTGTCCTCAGGCTTCTCAGATCCATCTGCGGTTGGAGGACACATTACTGTTGGGGTTTTTTTTCTCTGGTAATCTGTTTTCTAATTGTGTTTGACTTCTTTCCACAACATTTGGAAAGCAATTTTCCTTATCTGAAATGTGTGAACGCTCTCTGAAGTGCTAGTGACTCTTTTCAGAGCATTTTATACAGGATGGACTCTATATAAAACTTATCAGCTTTGCTCATGAATATTAATTATGTGACAGTACATTGGACCAGGAGTCTGATTGTCAGGGCAGGTTGCATAATAAGATTAGCACTTACTCTGTGTATTATTATGCACTATTATATAATATAATATTTATTAATCCTTTAGGTTAGCTTTTATTTTATACTTTTGGTTTTTATTTTAATTATTAGTTATTTTGTTATGTGCTATTGTCATTTTTATTATTTATAATAAAAAATATTTTTATAATTCTAATTTAAATGTATTTTTGTTTTAGTTTTATTCATTTTAGTACTTTACTTATTATATTTATTATATATGCTGTATGATATGTTTTAATAAAAAAATTAATTAGCAAATTACCATGTTTCAATTTTACTTTTAGTTAACAATAACAATGTTGCGTTCATTCATTCATTCAGAAAAGAGAAGGTGATATTTTTCATGGATACCGTGGCTAATCTTTTCAATATAATTTAAGTAAATTAGTCAGCTCTAAAATGACAAAAAGGCACCATAAAGGTGCATATATCAAATAAGTAAATAACATAAGTTGTCCACATGACACATTCATAATGTAAACAAATCAGGCTTTTCATTGAATCGTTTATGTTTTTCAATGAATCAGTTCAGAAACAGACTAAAAGATCCATTCATGAATTGAACTGATTCAGTTCTTGAGTTCAACTCACTGATTCAATGGTCCAGTCCCAGTGGTTAACAGTCCACTGTAACATAAATATGACATATTTATTGTTTTTGAGTGAACTTTCACTTTAAGACAGCTTGTTTTTGGACTCTGCTTGGTGAAGACTCAGTGATGTATGTCTTTGTCCTTTCTTCATGTCTCAGAGGTTCTCCGTCTTTAACTCTTCAGGGGAAAGTGATGGACACATTCCTGCCTGTGTTTTAGTGTCTGTTTCATCTATCCATATTTCATATTTTGGCTCTTTTTTTTGGGAGCTCCCATCGCAGCTAGTAATTTTTCCACATTTTGACTTCCCTCTCTTCTGAATTGTCTCTGGTTCTTTGTTTGTCAGTGGTGAGGCGCTATCCAGTGTTTGTGGGCCGGGCGCATCGCTCTTACACCCGTCAGGAGCCGCTGTATATTCAGACCGTCCTGAAAGTCAACCGCACACTCTACATCGGAGCCAGGTAATGCCAACAATTCAACAATACACACTTCAAATGATAATAATTCTTACATTTTTTACGTTATAAAGTTTATTTTGCATATAGTTGCACATACTGTATTACTGAGGAATTGAATTATTTTCTGTTGTAAACATTGTTATTTTGTTATTATTAATATGTCATTATGTTTTTAAATACATTTTTAACTTAGTATTTAAAAAATTGTTATTTAATAAAAACTGTAATAATCATATTTTACATGATTTCATTTCATTTTAAATATTCAATAAAATTTAATTTTTATATACTTTTTTTAGTTTTATATTTTCACTATTTGCTTTAATTTTATGCTAATCTTGAAATATGCTTTTGCCCTTTTATTGGTATTTTATTATCATAATTTTATTCATATTGTTTTTCATGATTAGATTTATTTTAATGCTGTTTAGTTCAGTTTGAGTTTTTATTTATTTCCAGTTAATAATTCTAGTGCTTCAACTTGCCATGACAACATTTCAAATATTTTTATTTTTTCCTCTCATATTTTTAGATTTTAGATTTCAGCTTCATGTCAATTAACCAAAATCTTTGACTATAATTATCTTTAATAACCATGTTGGTAACTGACAACATTTTAAGTCATCAAGATGTTAATTTGAGCTTTAATTCCACCCACTCTATTCACACAGTAACATCTCTGTTAGGTTTTACATTCTGAATTAATATAACATGAATATAATATCCTCTCTGTTATTAAAACCTTTCTATTTTGCTATACCATGTCGGTACCTAATTGGTCTTAAATGGAAATGACAGGTTACACAATGAGAAAATGTCATTAGGTTTCAAAGCTCTGACAAGAACACTCCGTCCTTCTAGCTCAACAGCATCAGCAGTAAAACAGCATGTTCTCTCCACACAGTCAGAGAGTGTGTGTGGATCTTGTGATGGGAAATCTGTGTCCAGTTTGACTGGTGTTACTTTTAGTTACATCTTTGAAATGGGTCAGATGGACAGGCCTTCAAAGGGTTTGGACTCCCGAGGGAGTTGACATGTGGTCCTGGTTAGGCGCTGCTTGAAAGTTAAACCCCTGTTCGTTGACCTTTAACCATTACACAGTCGAGCCGCTTAAACGCTTGCTTTCTCTGTAGCTAGAGAACAGATATAGTCTGTTATATACACTCTCTTAGACATTCTGGAAAGTTGAAACTTATAAACCGGTTCCTGTCACCACAAAACCCCAGAGCTGAGAGCTCAAATATAGACTGTTCTCATAGACAGCTTTTATCAAAACTCTTTAGTGCTTCAGTGTGTTGTGTGATGAAATATATATTCACAGACTTTCTGTTTGTTATTGTTTACCTGACTGTTGTTTTGATATTATTTATATACTATTTAGTATTTAATATTATTTTTAAAAATTACCTTATATGTTTTATACTATCAGCTATCATTTTAATTTTGGGTACTTTTGTTATGCTTCTTTATGTCATTTTCATTTATTTATTTATAATTTCTGTTTATATTTATTTGAAGTTTTATAATTTTTTATATTTTAACCTATACTTTAAGTTCAATATTTCAAAATTTTACATTTAGGTTTTCATCTATGTATAGATAGATAGATAGATAGATAGATAGATAGATAGATAGATAGATAGATAGATAGATAGATAGATAGATAGATAGATAGATAGATAGATAGATAGATAGATAGATAGATAGATAGATAGATAGATAGATAGATAGATAGTTTGTTTTGGTTTTATAAACAAAAACAATTATTCATATGTTTTAGTTAACAATAACAACAAGTAGATGGCAGATGCATTCGTAAATTTACTAATTTATTTTTGGTAGATTTATGCTCAAAACAAGAAAATGGGATAAACCAAAAACATTTAATAAATATTAGATATGTTTACTAAAAAATGACTATCAAAACCATTATATACAAATTTGCTTCTCAAGTAAATGTTTTTAGTTCATATATTTATTTCATGGATGTTTTTCCTAATTAATTTTTTTTTTTATGTGTGTGTTGTGTTTTGCCTACTCTATAATATGTAAAGTATGTGAACTGTGATTCAGTATTTTAATTGTAAATTAAGGCCCATTTTCATTGTTACTGCTAATGCTGGTCTTCGTATACGGGGTGTGTGTGTGTGTGTGTGTGTGTGTGTGTGTTGCTGCAGAGATGACCTTTATCGAGTGGAACTGGACCATGTGTCTGGAGATGAAATGTTCTACAGCAAGGTGAGCCCTTGTAGTGCTCTCTCTCTCTCTCTCTCACACACACACACACACACACATAATTGCATGTAAGAACACCTTGCTTATTTTACCTTGAATGTAGGTAATGATTTTACTCCCTTGTTGTTCCACAGAAAAGGACGTGGGAATCCAATAAGAATGACATCCGCATCTGTAGAATGAAGGGCAAACATGAGGTGAGTGTTCAGTGCCAAATAACACAAAGTTTTTTTCACATTTCACGGCCCTTTTAGCACCGTCTTAGCAAGGAAATCATTCACATCACAGCACTTTGAGTGATTTACTGTTGCCAGGAGCTCGATGCTTCAAACCTAAGGCAGAGCTCATACAAATAACTTCTCCCAGAACTTCTTCTCTACACTCCAGTAAAATATAAGGATTTTGCTTATTTCTGCAGTCTTGCCTCTCAGCGGATGCTTTTAGCCTTATTGTGGACGATTACTTACAGCCTTGGTCAGTTTTGGTTGTTATTGAGGGATGTGGATTTTCCTGTTATTTGCTTGTGTTTTTAACTTCTGTGATTCGTTCACTTTTATGACTCTGGCTGTTTTATCAAGTATGCTATCTTTCCCACAGCTGATGTGTGTCTAGTGCAACTTGACAGACACTTACAGTTGCATTTATGTATTTAGCAGTTGAAGTGTCTTACAACATAGAACAATAGAGCCAACAATATTCATAGTATGCAATGGCAGCTTCATTTGAAAAAATTGTAAATGTTTTTTGTGTGTGTGTGTGTGTGTGTGTGTGTGTGTGTGTGTGTGTGTGTGTGTGTGTGTGTGTGTGTGTGTGTGTGTGTGTTTGGCTACTTCCACACATCCTAAATCCAGAAATATCATCCAAAAATGAACACAGATCTGAAATGAGGTATTTTGATCTTCTTTAAGTTTTACTTTATTCCTAGGCAAAGTTAATGATGCTCTTTGTAATTGTTTTTCTTAATGCAGTTACCGTAGTCATACAGTTCAAGGAAAGCTGGTGGTAAATGTAATTTTACTGAAAATATTGGGGTACCTTTTGCTATAGCAGTTTGTGTGTCTCCATTGGAAAGAGTTTTGGCTTTTCTTCAGCACATTTGGACCTGACAGCTCATGCAGCAGTTCACTTATGTTCAGCTCAGTAATGATCCATCTACATGCTGGTTTGGTAAAAACAGGTGATATTCTAGCATTACATAATAAACTGCAGAAGTTAAGATGATTTTAAGAGGGCGATTTGACATGTTAGCAGGAAACATAACCTTTATTACAAGAGATCTCTATTGAGGGATGGATCACGATGAACTAACAACTGTCAACTTATTCTTGTAATGAGAAGCACTTTAAACAATAACACAATTGTTTAAAGCGTTTAAAGGGACTTTGCAAAAAAAAAGTATACTATCGTATATAATCACAACATTTTGGCCAAATTGTGCTGCCCTACAAACAAGCATAGCAAACCTGGAGTTGTTTTTAATCATATAGTGCTGTCAAACGATTAATCACATCCAAAATAAAAGTAGTTTTTTACATAATATGTATGTGTACTGTATATATTTACACATATATGTGTACTGTATATATTTATATATATATATATATATATATATATATACACACACATGCATGCATGCATATATTTCAGTTTTTTTATTATATTATTTGTTATTCATATTATTTATATAATATTAATTACATTAATATAAATATAGACATTTAAATACATGTAAATGTTTTCAAAATAAAATATATACTATATATGTGTGTATTTATATATATATATATATATATATATATATATATATATATATATATATATATATATATATATATATATATATATATATATATATATATATATATATATATATATATATATACATAATACATATACACAGTTCACACACATATATTATGTAAACATAAAACAAACTTTATTTTGAAAGCGATTAATCGTTTCACAACACTAATTTTTAAACTGCAACTGTTTGTTTGTTTTTTATCAGAAAATAATTGATTGTTTTCCCTAAAGTTATTAGTGATTCTCAATCTTTTTTTGATTTGTTTTGTTATTAGTTTATTGTATTTGAATTAGCATAATGACATCATGCTTTTAGCCACTGATAGTTTGATTATATATATTTTTTTATTAGTCGTTAAATCATCACTGCTGCAGCAATACAGCTTTAGACATTATTTTTGAACTTTGTGTCAGATTTTACACCATTTTTTTTCTCCTTTTGAGCATCCTGCTACGAGTATTGAATTTTTAAGTCAGCATGAATGGAAAAATCTTTAACTTTTGAAAGCACATCTCAAGTCCCACGTAGTCTGCAACTTAAGTTGATTTTGACAATGTGTGTTTTTTTTTTCACATCCCTTGATCTGCCCTGCCCAAATAATTCTCCTGAACTCTTTGTTCAATATTCTTTTTTACTTAAGAAGATTTGAGAGTTTGCGAAGGCCTGTTTTTTCAAGCCGCATGCAGTCGGTTCTCACGTCTGAATCTCAGCCTCGATTGTTTCTCTCTTTGATGTTTTTGTGATAAATCTATTCTTACTCTTCAGTTAAGGAGCTAATAACCTTCTTCCTTCTGTGCCCACCTTCATAATGTAAGAGTCGTGCTTTCCCGCTCTTTCGCAAACCAGGCCTTTTTAATAGATGTGTATGACTGCAGGGGAGAGAACTTCAAGGGACTGAGTGTCAAACCTGGACAAGGATTATTGTTTGGCAAGAGGGAGCTTACAAATTAGACCTGTCTGCCACCCACCCACATGTTCACACAAATCTGAGACATCAAACACACACCTGTGAATCTCTGCCTCCGGCAACTTCTGCAACAGGCTCTCATGCTCTCTGCTTCTCACTTTCTCTTTCTTGCTATTGTGCATTGTTTTTGTTCGTGATCGCTAATTACCTCAAACTATAAACCGGTTTTTCACAGCGTTCGCCTCTAATTGTGTGAGATTGACAGAATATTAGCACAGACGGAATGGAAATAAGTCCATTTGAGAGACATGTCCAATTAAGCGTCCCTCTGTCAGAGATCTGACCGCACACCTCCACACACCACTTATAGCAGACCTAAAACTGAAGCCAGGGTTTGCACTTCATCTGCTCTGGGATAAGATTAGGTGGACTTTAGAAAGTGCTGTCAGATGAAATGTGTTTGATCTGATGTAGCATGTGTTCCTGCAGTAATTGTGTTCTGCTGCTTGATTTAAGCTGACATGATTTCATAATGAGGGAGGAAATTCAATATCCTTATTCTGACTCCTCTCTCTCTCTCTCTCTCTCTCTCTCACACACACACACACTTACTACAGTGAGGATCTGTAAAATAGCACTGTGTTCATGAGAAGAGAATTATTGTTAAAACTAAGACAATTAAAATATATTTTTTGTTAATTGAAATAAAATTATATTATTATTTTAAAAATATCAATTATACTTATATAATTAAAAAATGTTGCCTTGGCAGTTAAGTGAAAAGTAATGAATTTAAAATAGAAAGTGACAACTGAATAATAAATACATTTAATACAAATTGAAATATTTGAAGAGTAATTAATAAAAATAACAATCACATAACACATTTACTATAGAACCTTATTCAAGTGAAATCTGAAATGATGAAAAACACTTCAACAAAAATGACAATTGATTGAAATATGCTGAAGATGAAGTGTATTAAACATATATAAACGTATATAAACATTACATTTAAAGGAAAACTGAAATATTAATTAGATGGAAACTGAAAATAAGAAATGTTGCATTGGTCGTGGACAGAAATATAATAAGACAAATACTGAAATAAGTAAATCTAAGTAAAAACAAAATAAAAATGTCATAATAACAACAAATTACTAAAACATTGAAACACTGAAACATGATGAAAAACTTAAAACTATAAAAACAAGTGAAAATTTTGCTTTGCAAACAAGTGAAATGTCTCAACAAATAAGTTAAAATATAAAATTAGTCAATTGAAAACTGAAATAAATGTATTAAATCTAAATAGAAATAAATATGACAAAATCGCTTAACCAAAATTATAGTTTAAGCGCTAGCGTTGGCAGAAGTGCATTAAATCACAACAACATCTTAAGAGGTGGATAAATGGATCATTCATAATTCATATGAAGACGCAGGAGTTGAATTACTGCGTTTGGCTGTCACTCGTGCAGTTTTGATTGGCTTTTATGAAGTGCAAGATAAACAGATTTCTACAGAAATAACACAGTGTCTATAGCAAGATCACATCGCCGCCTGTGATGCTCCTTAAGGGAGTATAGAAGTGTGTGTGTGAGATGTGATAGATACACTCACATCCTCTCTAGTATCTGTTCTCGCCTCTCGTTGAGTTCCAATTGTCATTTTTATTGGCTTGAAGGGCACTGCAGGAAGAGGACTTCATTTGTGGGGTCGTTCTGAATGAAAATGAGCAACGGGGTCCCTTCATGAGCGATTCACTGAATATCTTTTCCTCGGCCATGAAGAAAATGTTATTGCTCTGATATTGCTGTTTTATAGCTCAAGGCACTTGAGCAGGTTTGTCTCAGATGTCTTGACAAAATTGTCTTAGGAGGAATAAAATAGACACAGTGAGATAATTGTTAGGAGCTATAAAACTGCAGGAAAAAGTTTTTTTTTTTTTTTGAAAGCATTTAAATTTGATCTAAACTTCAGCTTGTTGTGTGTAAACATACATATTTACTCTATTCATGTTTACACATTTATGATTTTTCTCTTGTGTATGTTCCTTGTTCCGCAACATTAAGCAATTAAACATTTATTTATTTATTTATTTATTTATTTTTTTATTTTTTTATAAAACATTCAAGCTAAATATTGCATATGTTTTTTTTGTTGAATATCATATTTAATGCATCAGACTTGAGAGATGAACAAATACATTTTCCTTAAAAGCCTGATGATCATATTTGATAGTGACACTCATATTTTAACACGATTCTTTTCAAATTCTCCATTATGGACAATCAAGTTGCTTCTGCCCAGTAAGCGTTCATCTTGAAATATTACCACAACATAAAATTTATTATGCTTACTTTAGAAAAATCAGTAAAAATTTCACAATAAAAAGGTTCATAAACCATGAACTGAAGGTGGGTGTTTTAACAATTATACTAAAAGGTTTTTTACTTTCTAAAACTTCCAAACCATCAATCAGACAGCAGAAGGCATGCAGTAGATGGTTTACGACAAGCTTTTCAGCAAAGTTTTGATCCTTTAGACAAATCTTTTGTACGAATCTTTATATGGTTAAGTACTAAATGTGCCGTAATCTGACAGCAAGTGATTTTGGTGCAGAAAGAAGTGAAAAGCAATTGGAGTGGGAGGAACATGCAGAGAGAGAACAAGGAGTGGTGACTGGTGAGGAGTGAGGAAGGTGAGAAGAAAGAAAGCAGAGTGAGGGAGTAAGGGACTTTGATCAGAGCAGAAAGGAGTCTGCCGGGGTACGGGAATCGTACACTGCCTTGTCACACGCTCTGATCTGAATGATAAATCTTGACACTTTTTTGATGGTGTTTCACAGAGACCTGAAGCACATGTGCTCATCCCCAGAGCGAAACTTGCTTTTTACACCTCTGACGGGCGTACGGATCGACCCGCGTGCAAACCTGCATCTCTGATGAATTCAATTTTACAGTTTATGAAGCGGAACGTAAGATCTCCCCACCCCTGCAGAGAGTTTGCAGCACACTCTTACAGCTGGGCCGTTCTGCTCATGTTCAGCTGGATGTTTATGATGAACCTGAGTCCGGAGGGGAATAGATGGGCTTCAAGACAACGTGGCGCCAAAATTGAGCTTATCTTCTTTCTTACTAAATCTCCTTATTTTTAATTTAGTCTTCATTAGTGCACATTATACTCATGAAAATATGTCCATCAACAAATCAGTTTTCTCAGCTAAAACAGATTTCCTATCCTGATTATGTAAGCAAGGCCTTGTGGGCGGGGAAACATAATATTAACCAATTAGATATTGAGTGTTGCTTGTATGTGCAAAACATCGAATGAAAGGGGCTTCATTTCAAACTTTTGAAATGAAAGATACATTAAAACAAGATGTGCAATAAAGAAATAATATTTGACTAAATTAATGAATTACGTTTGACACTGAATGCATGTGCAATAAAGAAATAATATTTGACTAAATTAATGAATTACGTTTGACACTGAATGCATGTGCATTGTATGCGATCACTGGCATCAGTTGCAAATATTAAACATTTAGAAAAATCTTACACAAAAAAAAAAACACATACAGAAGGAAGAAGCTGTCAGTGTTGATATGGGAATGTAAGAACATACCTCAACATATCTTTCACAGCATCCAGGTGGAAATACTCACGATAATAAGAGGTGAAAGGTTGCGTCATTTTATATGCTCTCACTCTCACGCACAGACTTCAGCTTATCAAAAATGAAAAGATCCCTGTCCTTCTTGCTATTCATACACATGCACACACATGCTGTAAGTTGATCTGTCGCTAGGGAGTGTGTGTTTAATGCTGTGAGCAGCTTGAACACATTTGTAATGACATCTCTTGTGCAAACACATGCACACAGCGAACGGGGGACATGCATCTGTAACAACACATAGACCCTCAGCAGTCCTGCTAATCACCTCAAAGAGCCTGACCTCAGTGTCGGCACCCTCAGGTTTCAGCTCCACCAGGAGGCCCAGTCAAACTCAATGGGCAGAGCAGTGAATGGGCCCTATGGTGGAGCTGCTCGATGGGGCCCACATGCAGGGGTTTTAGCAAAATACACAAAACCACTTCAAAAGTTCCATTGATGTCCGTCAGGGAACAAAGGCATTCCTGATGCATGAGTGTTCACAGCTGGCTATCCAGTAGCTTTCAGGTCTGCTTTTATAGCTGGACCCACGTCGTGATGCATTCAAGTCCAGCTACTTCCTGTTTCTGTGCTACACAAAGAAGTGCAGCAACATTGTGCAAATCTAGTCCAAATACCATGTAAAAACCTGGAGAAAATTAATATTTTTTGATGATGCCCACAGTGTGGGCTCTGTGGTGGAGCTGCAAGCGTGGACCTACTTCTCTGCTGTCTGTCTTCCAAAACAAACACAGCACTCAAAATAATGATGTCTGGGGGAAAATGACTTGTGAAGCTGGGTCAATATTTACAGCCTTATTCTTTTGTCCGTCGAACCCTACCCTTTCATGTCTGACCCAATGCACGCTGTTTTTGTTCATCTCTCTCTCCTTCACCCAAATTTTAATTAGCATTCAAATGACTTTGTTAAATGACATGAAAGTCAAATGCTGCCAAGTCATTGTAATTCAAAGTAAAATACAGAGAGTCTGATATTATCACTGCTGTTTCCACTCAATAATTAATATGTATAGTGGTTTCTATAGTGTTTATTAATTTTGAGATAACATAATTATACAAACTCTCTCTCTCTCTCTCTCGCTCTCTCTCTCTCTCCCTCAGTTTTAAACCTAAAACCTTAAGTTTATTTTCAGGTTTTTGTTTAAATGTTGAAACCTCAAATTTAACAAGAATAATGAATATGTTTTAAGTTTCAAACAAGAGTAATTCTTATCTTTTTCTCTGTGTTTCCTTAAGGAGGAGTGTCGTAATTATATTAAGGTGTTGTTGAGCCATGATGGTGGGCTGTTTGTGTGCGGGACAAATGCTTTCAACCCGCTGTGTGCCAATTACACGGTGAGTGTTCCTCAATGCCTGCAGATTTCACCGTCTCCCCTGCGTTTACCGCAGCAAACATGTAGAGCGTGTAAAGCACAATTCTACACAAACAACACAAGGTTCAGTTCTGTTCATCTGTCTATATGTGGAAGAAATTCAACAGGAGCTCGTTATTTTATTACATTTTTTGAACACAAGGTTACATAATACTGTGTATCACTAATTTAGTTACATATTCTGTGTTGTTTGCATCATGTCACCCACCTCACAGTTTTACTACTAAACTAAATACAGTTCAGTCATTAAAAATGTGTGAGTCATATCCACTGAATCATTAGAAAGAATCTGTTCAGTTGAACTCATACATGCATGTTTACAATGCATTAATAATAATGAAAGTGGATCAGCATTGATGGAAGGTCAATCGCCTTAATGATTTCAATTCAGTAAATAGATGCACACAATTACATTGGAGGCTTCTGATGAGATGATGCTCATTAGAATTGTATCAGAATTATGAATGCATATGTAAATTGTTTTGGGAGTGAATCTTTTAGGAGCCTGAATTATATCACACCAAAATCGAACGGCAAAAACTGAGTTTACAATCACAATTCTGTTTTTTAACCACATAATAAAAAATAAAAAGATAGTTGTGACTATTCTATATGTGAGTTTCTCTCTCAGACTTTATGTCTCACAATTCTGTATTTATATATAGCAATTCTGACTTTATATCTTGCAGTTCTGACTTATTTAAAAAATTTGTGAGAAAAAAGTCAGATTTGTGAGATAAAATCATTTGTTTATTTATTTATCTGGCATACATACATTACCAAAGAACTGAGTTAATTTTTTTGTGCATTCAAACGATTAATCACGAATAATCGTATCCAAAAATTGTAGTTTTTGTTTACATTATATATGTGTGTGCTGTATATTATGTATATATAAACGCACACGCATGCATGCATATATTTAATTTTTTTTTTTTACATTTATATAGAAAATATATTTATATGTGATATAAATATTTTCAAAATATATGCTGTATGTGTGTGTATTTATTCATACATAATAAATATACACAATACACCCACATATGTTATGTAAACAAAACTTTTATTTTGGATGCGATTAATCGCAATTGATCGTTTTACAGCTTAAATGTTCAGTTGGTCATATGGTATTTAATGTTTCATCTTTTAATTCAGCATATGTTTTCTTTTGAACTTGTGGTGAAATTTCACAGGGATACTTCACGAGACTCACTCTTTTGTTGCGAGCAGATTTTCAGGCCACATCTTCAAATCGTTGTTTTTACGGTATATTACAACATCAGAGCTGATTTACTGCTTCATATAAAACTGAAAAGGCCTTTCTGGAGACAGTTTGGTAGGTTCGTTTTATTTGTGAGATAAATCGTCACGCACTACAGTTGTGTTTTGAAGTCTCTCTCACCCATGCACACGCTCACTAACACTCTCGACTGTAGCTGGGAGCGTGTAGAAATGATAGCAGCGCTTGTGAATGTGTTTGGAGATGTGTGTGGTTTATAACAGCTATCATCCTCTAAGAGTGTCATATTCTGTCCTCACAAACAGTACGTGTGTGTGTTTGTACAGAGAGACACTCTGGAATTGGTCGGCGAGCCCATCAGTGGAATGGCCCGGTGTCCTTATGATCCCAAACACGCAAACGTGGCTCTGTTTGCAGGTAACAGACTGTCTTTTGTGGCTATGTAATGACTCTAACTCACATTATTTACATAATGGACTGATTCGTTTAGCACTTTTGTAATCTGTGATAATAAGAGCCGTACACCCAGTGGATACACAGCATAATAATGTTTAATTTCACCTAATTTATAGCTGTTTTATTTGCCTTCATAAATGTGTTTAACCACCTCTTCTTAACATCGTTAAGCTCAAGGATTTTCAGTTCGAGCCTTTTGCCACATATATCATCATGGCACAATGTCGATGCTCACTTCTGGTTATTGGCCGCTGACCTCTGCCGTTTGACCTCAGAGGGCAGCTTGTTCACGGGGACAGTGACTGACTTCCTGGCCATCGACGCTGTCATTTACCGCAGTTTGGGAGAGAGTCCAGCCCTGCGCACGATCAAGCATGATTCCAAATGGTTCAGAGGTACTGTTTCATACATAAAATAAAACCATAAATGTTTGGTTTTAAATGGTCCTTCTATGGAATCACCGGTTTACTTCACTCATTTATTCATACATACAGTAATAAATATACACAATACCCACATATGTTATGTAAACAAAAACTTTTATTTTAGATGCGATTAATCATGATTAATCTTTGACAGCTTAAATGTTGCAGGAAAATTTTTTTAGGCTAAATCGTGTGCACAATTTACTAATTCGTTCCCTCAATGTACTAAAACGTGCACACGATTACTATTGCGTTCCCTCGATCTACTATTTTGTTCACCCGATTTATAAATTCTTTGCACGATTTACTAATTAGTTCCCTTTATTTGCTAAATCGTGCACAAGATTTAGCAAATCGAGGAAACGCAATAGTAAATCGAGGAAATGCAATAGTAATAGCACACAATTTATTTATTTTTTCTTGCATGTCATGTACGGGTTCTGTAGGTATTTAATGTTTCATCTACTTAAAAATAAAGGCTCTTTATTGGCATTGATGGTTTGTTTAAGAACATCCAAAGAACCTTTCGGTCACACAAAAGGTGCTTCATAGTGGAAAAATGTTCTTCACACTAAAAAGAACAGTTCACATATTTTGAAAATGTTTTTTTGAGAGCGTTGTTTAATTGGTCATAATATAGGTTAAAACACTATATTTGTATATTTTAAACATTGTTTTTAGTGCTACAGAAACAGATTCAAACAAGGGACAAGTCAAACTTATTTTCAGTTCATCGTACCGTCAATAGAGCAAAAGCTGCACTTAACCTGGATTATTCCTTATTAAGTCAATTTGCATTTGTCTTACTCTGAAATCAACTTGTCATCCTGAAGTGGGGTTTATTTTGTAGATTTCAAAATAGTTTCATGAAGCAGCTCACTGCACTGAATTCTGAGTGTGATTTCACACCAGACACACCGAGAGCGCTAACAAAACCAATTTTTTTTTTTTTACCTGAGTTGTTTTTCACAAATATGCGAGACCTTGTAACCACGGGAAACTGCACAGAGCTCTTGGAGCCTCATTCAGATGAGAATAGGTGGATGAGTGTATAATTTAGAGCTCTCTGTTTGAACTTTGGAGAGCTATGAGTTGAATATCATTGAGGGAGTGAGACCGACATCCGTATGGAGCTGCAAAGACCTGCATCTGCTTTCTAAAACACACAACACTCACGGAGAGAGAGGAGAGGCTAAGACCTCCGAATGTCCTCTCTTCACTCTCTTTGCTTTGTTTAAGAGGACATGCATGTTTAATGAGGACTATCTCAGCCTCATTCAGATCTCTTGCTGTATATCTCCCTCTCTCCCCGCCTCCCTCTGGGACTGTGCATATGTTGTTTGTTCAGATGAAATGTCTTTATAATGACTGATGAGTGTTTACTTATTTGAGCTACAATTTCTCCATAGGACACCCTCAGACTGAAAAATGAAAGCCTGTGTTTGTGTATGTGTCTTACAGAGCCTTATTTTGTGAGCGCCGTGGAATGGGGGCCTCATATCTACTTCTTCTTCAGGGAGATGGCCATGGAGTTCAACTACCTGGAGAAGGTAAGAAAGAGAAGTACAGGCGGAGATTTACACTGTTGTTCAAAAGTTGGGGTTGGACAATTTGTTGTAATTGAAAGAAGTCTCTTTGGGTCACCAAGGCTGTTTGTTATTTGTTTAAAAATACAGTAAAAGTTTAATAATGTGAACTATTATAACAATTAACAGGTTTCTGTTTGAATGTGATATAAAATGTCATTTATTTCTGTGAATTTCTGGCATCATTACTCCAGTCCTCATTGTCACATGCTCTTTAAGAAATCATTCTAATATAGTGATTTAATTATAATACAATATAAATCAAGGTTGTATTATCTAACTCCAAACTTGCACATTAATATACAGTAGCTATCAATGACAATTCAGTATTGAGAAACTTGATAGTGCTCCGCCCATTAGTCAGAGGTCAGCCAATCATAACACTTTAACATTGACATCACTTTAAAGGTACAGTACTGTAAAGATCTGGTATCGATGGAATTTTAATCTGAAGAAGTAGTTTTCCCAAAAATGAAAAATTGCTGAAAATATACTCACCCTCAGGCCATCCAAAATGTAGACGAGTCTGGTTCTTCGTTGGAACAGTCTTTCTAATGTAATGTAGCATTAAATCACTTGCTCACCAGAGGATCCTCTGTAGTGAATGGGTGCCGTCAGAATGAAGAGCTAATGAAAACATCACAATAATCCACACCAATCCACTCCATCAATTACTATCTTGTAAAGCAAAAAACTGCATGTTCATAATAAACAAGTCCATTATTAAGACTTTTTTCTTCAAACTGGCTAAAATACCAGTCATCTATCCATAATATTGCTTTCTCCATTTCATTTAATTGAAATGAAAGTGAGAAAATGGTTTGGGTAAAACTAAATAATGACCACTTTTGGCACAAGAAGTCTTAAAGTACTTTATAATTGGACTGTAAAAAATTAAAAAATTAAAATGAAATGCAGTAGAGCCCCTTTTGCAGTAGAGGATTTAACACTATTGAAGTGTGAGGTTGAAAAGCAGTTCTCCAGTGAATAGTCACTTTGATTGTAGCACTGAATAGAGGCTGTGTGGAATAAAAACTCAACTGTTTTCTTTTTGAATATGTGTGTGTGCATTAGGTGATGGTGTCCCGCGTGGCACGTGTGTGTAAAGGTGATTTGGGCGGCTCTCAGCGGGTGTTGGAGCGCCAGTGGACGTCGTTTCTGAAAGCGCGTCTGAACTGCTCGATCCCGGGAGACTCGCACTTCTACTTCAACCTGCTGCAGTCCACCAGCCCCATCATACGCATGCAGGGCAGGGACGTCATCCTGGGGGTCTTCTCAACACCCTCCAACAGGTACACACACTCATACAGGAGGAATCCTAAAGAGGACTTTGTGATTTGCATTATAGTGGAACAATCTGTGTGAGTGAATGATGAATGCAGATGAGACAGTAATGTGATTCAACAGCCCTTTGAGAAGGTTATTTCCTCAAATCATATTGGCACCATTTATTGTCTTATCAGTCTCCATTCCCTTTCTGGTTACTATTATTTGTAAAGCACTGTAAAGGTGAATTTCTTAAGAGTTTACATGGTTTATATTCCACACCAAAGCCAAAGAAAGAAAAGTTTATTTTATTTTATTTTATTTTTTTTATTTATTTTTTATTTATTTTTTTAATGTTTTTTTTTTATTAAGATCATAAATATAACAATTATATAATAATTATATATTTAATTGTGTTAATTTTCATGTCAGTAATATCCTGCAGCAAAAAAAATAATGTTTGGTTTGTTTGTTTATTGCTGTATGATATTATTTTTGTTACAATTAAACCTATTTATAATTTCTTATGCATATATATTTTTTAATATAATAAAAACATTTATTTAAAAATTTAATATATATATAAAACCTATATATATATATATATATATATATATATATATATATGTGTGTGTGTGTGTGTGTGTGTGTGTTTTATGTCATAAAACTAAGAAAATAATTGTATAAATAGATAAATAATATCATATCATATCATAATTTTATTATCTTATTTTATGATAATTAAGTATATTATTCCTATTAAATTCTGATTTAATTCCAAGTGCAGTAATTAAATAACAGTAATTATATACAATGATATATGTTGCTGCTTTTAAAATATGTACTAGTTAAAATTTAACTGATACAGTAATATTTTATATTTTGACATAAAAAAGATACTATGTTAAACTAATGTGAATCTAATAAGAATCAACACTGACAATAATGAGAATTTCACAAAAATGAGTAAAACATCCACGCACAGTAATGAGAATGAGATTTTTTTTTCATTAAGGTGATGAGGGAGAAAGTTCTTAACTATCATTAAAATAATTTCTTAAAATAGACTCATTTTTTTCTGTAAGTAAAATATAATTTCCTTTGGGATTGGTGGTGAAATATGATGTGGGCATGTTTTTGTGACATTCACCCCGTAAATGTGTAACGATTATGAAACATAACTAAATTGAAGGGAAATGGAAAGCGGTTCTACACACGCACGTACGCACGTTCCTCTGTGATTTCACTTCTTATTAGTCTGTTTTGAACCCGAGCAGCACGAATGAATCCAATTTCAAGGCAATTTGGATTTTGTTCTTTTGATATCCTGCCTAAAAGACCTGTTTTTTTCTCCAGAAGAAAGACAGAGTGAAGAGTCGTGAGAGTCTGATTGTGTCGGGAGAAAGACTGATTCAAATACTGTTATCAGTGATGTTAAGAAATGCCATAAACACATTTTAACAATGGATAAAACACTGATCTGCTTTCCTCAGGATTATAAATGGCCAGCTCACATTGTGCTGTAGATTACAGTAACAGTTGTGACATCTGTCAAAATGCGAAAAAAATGCGAAAAAAGCGAGTCAGAGAAAGAGAAACGACTATACATTTAGAGAAATATGCTTTTGCATGGGAAGCCTGTATTATGATAGAAGTACCATGGTATTCTATGAGATACTTTACAGTACTATTACTGTATTATATTGCATGGTCTACATTTTTATTTGCATTAAAAAATACAAACGTACAAATAAAAGTACAAAGTTGGCAAGCAATATAGTTCTTTAACTTAAGTTGTTTACTTTTTTTAAATGTGATTCTTACCTTAAATATCATAAATGCTTCATTTTTCACAGTAACGTCTGAAGGGAGAGTTCTCGTGTGCTGCGGTCTGGCTGTGTTACTCGCTCTAGAGTTATGGCTGAGCTTTTATGCCAAAGTACAAACAGCATGAGACTCCTCCTGCTTTGCACCATGTCCATTCTTCTCGTTTAGTCCTCATTTCTCAGCCCCCCGTCGTGTCCTGTCTCAAACGGCCACGAGAGGCTTTGCCGCAGAGCTTTGTGTGATGAGGTGATCTTGGCCCGTTCCCCTCAAGCCCACTGGGCTGGGCAGTTACACAGGCACACTGCCAGGAAGCCTTTAAAGTAGTGGACGATAGGTGACCAGGGCCGAGAGCCAGAGAGAGCAGGGGGAAAGTAGAGCTCGTTTGTCTGGCTTGAGGTTTACAAGACTGTAGATCACTGTATCTGACAGCTCATTGGCTGGATTAGAATTGGAGGCCACAAACTTCTGACAGCTTATTGGCTTGAGAGGTGTTCTCGAAATGGCTGCTACTGGACCCCGTCTGCCCATCTCAGTTTTTGCAATGGCAACACACAGACAAAACTCTTTTGTGATGCAAAGTCTTTTTCTCTTATGCTCACAAGGCTGCATTTTTTATGATCAAATTGCAATAAAATAAAGCAATATTGTAATATATTATTACAATTTAAATTAAACACTTTGTGTTTTTATGTGTCTTAAAATGTAAGTTATTCCAGTGATGCAAATTCATCATTACTCCAGTCATCAGTGTCATGTGATCTTTCAGAAATGATTCTAATATGCTGCTTTGCTGCATCATTTTTATTGAATTGAATTGAATTTTTGATAATTATACAATACAATACAAAAATAAATAAATAAAAATAAACAAAATAAAATTGCTGAGATTGGAAATATTTAAATAAAAGCTAATTCAAAAAGTTGTAAATACTATAATAGTACGGTATGTAAAAAATACTAAAATAACACTGCACTCTAAAAAAGATGAAATAGCATGCAAAACATATAATATGTAAAATTGTGTATTCTTACAATTTTTTATAATAAAAAACAGCAATAATGTTGGTGTAAAAACAGGTTTACTTTCTTTATTTGTGGAAAACACAAAAGGCAATACAGATAAATATAGAATTTCAGTCAGTGGGATACAGAATCAGAATCAGAATCAGAATCAGATTAGATACAGATACAGATACAGTAATGTTTTTAAAATAATATTCATCAGGATATCTTCATTTGTATTCTGCAGAAGAAAGTAAGTCCTGCAGGTTTAAAACAGCATGAGGGAGAGTAAATGAAGACAGAGTTTTCATTTTTGGTTGAACTATCCTTCTAATTATGAGCAATAACTAGCAAACACTACTAATGAAGCCGCAGTGTGTCGAAACGTTGTGTTATTCTTTTAATCACCTTCATTTTTAGTGACCTCCTGAGGTAAAATGTGAGAGGAGTCCGATTTTTTGTTTTTCCCTTTATTCTTTTTAAATAGTTGAGGTTATTATAAGGTTGTGCTCTCAGGGAAGCACAGTAAAGAAACGAAGAGGAAGATGCCATCCAGTGACATCTCTGTTAATTTGGTGTAATTTTTGGCACAGATGTCCTCCATAAGCGTGGCAGGCGGCGGCTCAGGCCCGTCTCCAAATCAGTCCATTAACACCAAGCCCACTGCGGCATTTCTGTCCATCAATCTGCACACATTTTCCAAATTTTCCAAATGAGACCCTTCATTCCCTAAGCCCGTCAATTACCAATAGTCCATATTTAACAGATCAGAGCCCGTATTTTGCGTGTATCTATTAGTGGGGGATATTAGAGCGGAACTGAGCAGAAATGGAATGATTAGAATTGAATGAGCAGACCTCGTCATATCCGAATGCCATGATTGCTCTGGAGCTGTCTTATCTGCTTCGGTTTTATTTAGTGTGGAATGTGGAAAGACTCAATTGCACAGCATTGTCATCAGGATAATGTTATTGTCTCAAATTCAAGTTTGCATCAAAATCATTTCCCATAAATGATTCCATTGGGTTGAGTAACATTTTTTTTCAGTGTCTGATAAATCTATAATAGTATATAAAAAAACTAAAATAACACTGTACTCTAATACAGATGAAATGGCATGCAAAACTATTAAGTAAAATGATACATTTTTTATTTAACTTTTTTAATTAACCTTTTATTGCTGCTATTTCTATAAACTTCCACAAGTCGTACAGTAGCTCAGAGATTATTTTAAGCCAGAAGAAAGCTAAATGTAATCTCACCGCTAAATACACAGCTAAAACCAGCATATGCAGATTGGCTGTTTTTAGCTGGTTTAAGCTGGTCAAGCTGGTGTTCATCTGGTTATGGCTGGTTGGTCAGTTGGTCTCCCAGCCTGACCATCTAAAGAAGTGTTCAAAACCCCTCTAAAACCAGCCTGCTAAACCAGATTCCTTTTTCTTTGATGATGATGATGATATTCAGTGGATTCATCAAAGTTTGCAGGGTTCTCTGGTTCAAAGTTAATTTTGTTTGAGGCTCTTTTAGAGTTTTGTTGGAGGTGCGAGGGCTTGGATTTGCCACAGGACTGTCATTTTAGATAAAGGACCATGAGGTGCAGTATTGGCCAAATGTTATCCGGCGTTGGCTCAGCAGGTCTGATGTCAGGTGAGGGGTGCAGACAATCCTGTCTCTCCAGATTCAGCGGGACACCACACAGAACTTGCCATATGTGTCACTGTGCTCCAAACACACATGTTCTGAGAGCAGCTGATGGGGCCATGTGTGAATCACACCTGTGGTTAATACAGTGTTTACACGTTTGTTGTCCCAACAAAAATGATAACGTCCTGGATGTAAATGTTTTTTACAAAATGAAAAGGATGTAGCAAAATAATAATAGGATGAAAATTGAAATTGAGAGCAAGTAAAAACCTACATTCATTTATACAGAGAGGGGGATGGGGGGTTATAATTATTTCATAGTAATAAAAAACTAAAATGTGTTAAAAGAAAACTAATAATGATAAGCATCTTTTAAAATTTCATCTAATATATATTAAGTAAAAATATAAAATATATAATTTTTTATATAGTTCTACTAGATTATGTTTAGATAATTTTGCTTAAAATACATTAATATTTTATACTACAATATTTTTTATTAAGTTTTCAAAAGATGTCTCTTATGGGGTCCATTTATTTAATCAAAAATACTCTAAACACAGTAATATTGTGAAATATTCTTACAGTTTAAAATAACTGTTTTATATTTTAATATATATATTATAAAATGTAATTTTCTCCAGTTCATTGTCACATGATCCTTCAGATATCATTCTAATATGACGATTTGGTAGTTATTATCAATATTGAAAGCAAATGTGCTGCTTCATGTTTTTGTGGAAACAGATACTTTTTTTCAGGATTATCTAATAAATAAAAAAGTTGAAAGAACAGCATTTATTTTATTTGTAAAATTATATAGATTATTATATAAAGTATTATATGTCTTTGCTGTCACTTATGATCAATTTAATTAAAAAAAAAACATTTTTATTAAATTTAACTTGCTGAATAAAAAGAAATTTCTTATTCACTCCAAACATTTTAACAGTGCTTTAGAAGTATGAATTTCTGTGTGTATGCATTAGTTATAATTTAATATTTTGCATATGGCTGTGGTTCACAACAAGCCTTGGATAAGATTTGTGGTCTTGTGGCTAAAAGCTGAAATCTGGACAGATAAGAGGATCCAAGTTTCCTCAACAGTCCATCTGACCTCCCACCGCTTGGGAGTGGAGGAGAGAGAGAAACAAGCTGCCCTGGAACACATGGTGAACACCTGCAGACCAGAACACACACACACACACACACACCATCGGGCTGTACACTTGCCCATCCTGGCAGTTCATTTTATAGCTTCCTTCTGTGTCTGACTGATCTATGATTTCCTTTTTGTTTCATATTTTGCTTTTAAAAGGAAGAATTCACCCCCCAAAAAATTAAATAAAACTGACATCATATATTCATCATCATGTCTTTTCAAAAAGTTTTTGTTTCTTTCATGAAACACAGATGGTTTTCATATTTTTTTTTCATAAATTGAAAGCTTATAGTGACCTAAAAGCATCACGGAAATGTGAAAAAGGATTCCATATTTGTATATGTATTATGCTTATGTGCTACATAATAGCTGTATGTAAATGTGGTGAGTTTGCTCTTGAGTTTTTATCAGTCTGATGTGATTGGCTGTGGAGACTCTAATGAGATGCAGCAGAGGCAGATTGGTCGATTAGTCTGTCAGCTCCAGAAAAACGAATGGTCTTGTTGTGACATGTCACTTTGGCTTCGGGTAACAGTGTGTGTGTGTGTGCTTGTGAAAATGTGTCAGACTGTGAGTGTGTGTGTGTGTGTTTGAGGTGTGGATTGGTTCAGTGATGTGTCTTGACCCTCTTGTTCTCTGTGTCTACCCAGCATCCCTGGCTCGGCGGTGTGTGCGTTTGACATGCAGCAGCTGGCACGTGTGTTTGAGGGCAGATTCAAAGAGCAGAAATCACCAGAATCCATCTGGACACCTGTACCTGATGAACAAGTACCTAAACCCAGGTATCTATCTATCTATCTATCTATCTATCTATCTATCTATCTATCTATCTATCTATCTATCTATCTATCTATCTATCTATCTATCTATCTATCTATCTATCCATCCATCCATCCATCCATCCATCCATCCATCCAAAACAGGTAGTCAAATAAACGCCGTGCCTCTGATAGTGGCCGAGGGCATGGTCAACACGGACAAATAAAGGCCGGTCTTAAATAAAGGCCGGGGGAAAATTTGTGCAGCAGAGCCAGATAACGAACGTACACGCCTCATTCTCGAGTTAAGAACCGGTGGCATCGGTTTTCAGATCACCAGTACACTGAACCGAGAAGCGTTTCTGTCGGACATGACTGATTCGAGAACCGAGGAGCTGATGACACCGAACATGAGTGATTCGGCGTGAATCACAGCAGACTGACACACAGAGCGCATCCGAACCGAACTGATTCTTTTGGTGATTGATTCTGAACTGATCCTGTGGTAATGTTATGATCTCTGTCCGCTGGAACACTATCGCTTTTAATTTAAAACGGGTTATTTAAAAAAATTATTTATCAAACAGATGGAATTAGAAATAAAAGCCTGCTTCAAATAAAAGCCTGTTACCTTCTGCAGTTCAGGTAAATAAAGGCCCCGGCTTTTATTTGAGGAATGACGGTATATCAATTTATCATTCTATCCATCTATCCATCATTCTATCTATCATTCTATTCATCCATCCATCCATTGGTCTATTCATCCATCCACTCATCTATCTACTGACTGATCGTTCCATTCATCTATTCCTGATTCTGTCATTCTGTTCATCCTTCCATACATTTATCTATCAGTCTATCTCTCTGTCTATCCATCCATCTATCTATAGATTATCTATCGTTCTATTCATCCATCCTTCTGTTGTTCCATCCATCCATTTATCCATTGTTCTATCTCTCATTTTATTCATCCACATCAATATGTCAATCGGTCATTCCATCCATCCATCATTATATCTATCATTCTATTAATCCATCTATCCATTCATCCACTGGTCTATTCATCCATCCATCATTCTATCTGTCACTCTGTCTGTCATCGGATTCATCCATCCATCTATATATCAATCTATCTCTATCTATCCATCTAGTTATGTATCTATCAATCTATACTTCTATTTATCCATCCATCTTTCATTCAATCCATCTACCTATCCATTGTTCTATCTTTCATTCTATTCATCCATCAGTCATTCCATCCATCCATCCATCCATCCATCATTCTATCTATTGTTTATTCATTCATCCATATATCTATTGATCATCCATCCATCCATCCATCCATCCATCCATTCCCCTATCTATCTATCTATCTATCTATCTATCTATCTATCTATCTATCTATCTATCTATCTATCTATCTATCTATCTATCTATCTATCTATCTATCTATCTATCTATTGATTTATCATTCCATCCATCCATCATTCTATTCATCCATCCATCCATTCATCCATCCATCCATTGATCTATCATTCCATCTATCCATTTATTGATCTATCATTCCATCCATCCATCATTCTATCTGTCATTCTGTTCATCCATCCATCTACCTATCTATCTCTGGTTATTTATACCATATTTTTTTTTACTTTCTTTTTCTTTCCTAGGCCTGGAGGATGTGCTGTCCAGGGGTCAAGGTTCAGCTCCTCCAACAGCCTTCCCGACGAAGTGCTGAATTTCATCAAAACTCATCCTCTGATGGATGAAGCGGTTCCTTTGCTCGGACACAGACCGTGGATAGTCAAGACTATGGTCCGGTAAGATGAGTACACTACTCAACACAGGCGTTGTGGAAAGATGCTAGCTACATGAAGTGTGTTGCAGAGAGTTGAAAAGGTGAAACGTCATTCTCAAGGTCTGCTAAAAGCCGTACTGCTTAAACTGAACTCAGGAATCAGAGTCCGAGCTCTGCTGTAGTGTGGTTAGTGTTCAGCATCTACACTCAACGGACATCATTCTGTGAGCATTCCTATTAAGAGTGTTCCTATAGTGTCTCTCAAGGTTAGTGGGAAAAAAAACTTTAGTTAAAATATAAATCTAAACTCCAGAAGTGCTTCTGCAGGGAGTAAATTGCCTGAGGCCTTCAGGAAAAATATAGCTATAAATCATCTCGCTTTTAAAAATGTGATTGAAACGGCCACTGGGTTGCTTCAAGATAACTAGATGTAAATTGACACAAAGGACAGTGGTACTCTGGTGTACATTTGATTCATATTCAATAACAGACCATTTTGGCTGAATGGTTATCTTGAATAAACTTTAGTGAATAACTCCTCATAAAGATTTCACTGACTTGAAAAATAGACAGCTCAATTGTATTTTTTTTTTTGTAATCATTACAATAAAGTAAAAGTACACAGAAAGTAGAAGCTATTGTGAGCCGTCAGAGACGCGTTGTGTTTGCTGACTTTAATCCAAATAAGTCTTTTTACACCTAATCTTCTCAAGTCTCAATAGAGAGAGTATTTACAAACCTTATCTCTGACATCACTTTTTAATTATTTCATAAGCTGTGTTAAGAATAATGGTTTAAAACAGATAGCGGCAGCACTAAAATCTGATTTATGTTTGAAGCTATCAGCCGAATTCAACGGATCAACTGAACCTTATTTACTTTCTTAATGTTTCAGTGCACAATTCATCAATGAATGCTATTCTAAAGAAAATATATCTTTGCAAAGTTTATTCAATTTGTAATAACTTGGTTTACCCATGAAAGGATTGTTTTATTCATCAGAATTGCAACTAGGCCATGTGGGTGGGGAAAATAATATATTGTTACATTGTTTTTTTCTTATTCAGTATTCTGCTTCCCTTGGAAATATATCACATCATGGTTGCAAAATGGCTTGCAAATGCAGTTTTGTGCTGATTTTAAAGCACTATTTTATTTGGGTACTGTAAACAGCTTACATTTAGCATGATGAAATATATTATTGCCTGAAAAGTTCTCCTTTATTGTCTTTCATCATATTGAGGTTGCAACTGCTTTATAAAAGCAATACACCTCTGTAATAGTGTGCATATTGTTCTGTTTCCCACACTTTTAAGGTACCAGTTGAACACTATGGTGGTGGACACTGAGGCAGGTCCACATCGCAATCGCACTGTGGTGTTCCTCGGATCCACCAGGGGAACCGTTCTCAAGTTCCTCATCACACCCAGCCCGGAGAACCCGTACTCCAACACCAACACCTTTCTGGAAGAGCTGGAGGGCTACAACCCAGAAAGGTGAAGGGATTTCTTCTTAACCAGAATCATCATCAGCTCAGTTCAGTTCTTATCCAATAGTTTTAGCCAATTGAATAATGCTGTAAATGTTAAATATGGTGATTGTTTTCTGATTGATGGAGTGATAAAAGCAGATATCCTGCTGCAAAAACCTTTAATTCTGATCAACAAGGTCAACAAAATGAATTTTGAACTTTATTTTATCCAATGTTCATATTTCAGTTCTGGAATTATATGCAAATTAGTGCACATTTAGTTGGACATTGCCTCATTTGCTGCCTCATTTGCAGATTTAAACATTACTTTTCTGAAAAATTGTATTGCAAAACAATTTCCGTAATTAAGAATATGACAACCCAAGAGAGCGATATCTGTGCTGCCTTCAAAAAGATAAAAGCATCATAGTGGACAAAATGTTGCATTGGTTTTGGACATGCATTGATGACTCCCTGGCTTCTGATAAGGGACGAATTCGGACACAGAGCGGAGATAAAGCTGTTTTGTCCTTGGTATCCTTTAATCTGTTTCCCGACTTCATTTATTTCCAAAAATCATATTTTATTTCCCACAGTTGTTTACTGTTGTTGACGTTTAGCCCTGGATTAAAACTTTTAGCACTGTCAAATAGTAAAAGATGTTCAGTATCAAATGCAACTAAAGAAATAAATCCATGCTTTTTATCCACAAATAAACAAACTAACACACAGCACCTCTGAAAATATCCTCAAAAGCAAAAGGAAGAAAAACGATTTTATGATTATTTTGTGTGTGTGTGTGTGTGTGTGTGTGTGTGTGTGTGTGTGGTGCTCTGATGGATGAAAACATGGCTGGGGTTTTGAAGATGTAAGGCAATACCTGTTTGAACATTAAGATTCAGAGAGATGCATGCTGGGAGATGAAGGCGAGTTGTGTGGCGGTTGAGATAAGGTTCTCAGCAGGACACAGCGCTCGCTGAGAAACACACACACACACACACACACACTTGAAACAAAGAGATCACTGTGTCTGCTTGACCTTCTGTCTTGCCTCAGGTGTTCTCTGGATGCCATCCAAAACTCTCACCCAAATTCCTGTAATATGTCTCATTCATCTTCCAGCTATTTATCAGTGTTTAGATTACAGGTCTGATATCTGTAGAGCTACTGATGGGGGGTTTCTCTGTTGTCATTTAATCAGAGATGGTGAGGTAATTTAATGCCTTATTAGCAGCTTGACACTTAATGTGTGTTGGAAACATACCAACTCTGACTGAATCTCTTTTAATGTGTATTTTTTGGGCTGTTTGCCACTTTTTTATAGCCACAGACAGTAAAGAACAGGAGATTAGTGAAGAGAAAGAGTGAGGAAACTGGATCGAGAACAAGGCTGGATGAAAATCAGAATTTAAGAAATTGTTTACAAGCTGGAAAGTTGAAGTTAAATGACAGGAAGTGGAATTTACTAAATTACAAGTCAGAAATTGAATAGGTAGGGCATTCTGGAGAGATTAGGGTCTGTAAATTAGCTGTTCATTATTTATTTATGTGTTATTTCTCATCATACTTTATTTACTAAGGATACATTCATGAAAATTCAGCTTTGCATCACAGGAATAATTACATTTTAAAATATTACAGATAGAGTTATATTACTGTAAATTGTAATAATGTATCACAATATTGCTGTTTTACTGTATTTTTCAACAAACAATTGCAGCCTATTTGACAGTAAAAGACTGCTTTCATTCATTCATTCATTCATTTATTTAAAAAAAAACTACCTAAACATAATCTAGTAAAATTATATACTAAATAGGTAAAATATTCTTAAAATCATTTTTTTTATTATAATTTTATAAATGTTTAAAATGGTAATCATATTGGTTAACTTTCTTCATCACAATATCACAATTAAGTATAAAAGGGTACATTTTGAATAATTCACTACATTGGTTTTGAGTGGATAATTTTTTTTTTTAATTGTATTAAATGAATATTGTTTTAATTCATAATAAACATATATGTTTTTACTTGTCCTCAGTTTTACTTTCCATCCTATTAGTCTTTTGGAAAATCTCTTTAGGTTTGCACTCTCTTTGACACCGTTTTGCTACTGTACCTTTAAAACGTTGTAAATGACATATGATGCATGTTCAATGCATACAGTAAATAAGCTCTGTAGTGATTGGCTTACCTGTTTGCATGTGAAATGAGGTAGAATGTCTCCGTCCCACCGCTGAGTGCGGGTGGTCACACTTTATGTTAATGTGTTCATGACTCATGGAGACGCTGATGTGAAGCTGTTGGGGTTTAATGAGTGTGTGTAACCATGTTCTAGGAAGTGTTTGGTTGTAAAAGTGCACGAGGGGTTGAATTGATGTCTTCAATGTGTGTGTGTGTGTGTAGGTGCGGCGATGACTCTGTGCAGGCGAGGCAGCCTCTCTCTCTGACCCTGGACAAACCCAGTCACACACTCCTGTTAGCGTTCCATTCCTGCGTGGTGCGAGTGCCTGTCGCACGCTGCCAACTGCACTCCAGATGCATGAAGTAAGAAACACACACATCTTCAGTCTGTACATTGATTAAGCACACTCTCATTCACACACACCCTCGTTTTCCATCTTAAAGTAAATTGTGCCACCCAAATGCACACTGCTTCATCAGCGGCTTTTAAATTACTGTGACCCAGCTTTTACAGTTTCCTTCAGATACACACACACAGACTCCTTCTGGCCCGTCTCCCGTACAGCACACTTGGAAGGGTCTGTTCCTGTGAAGCAGTAAAGTTCTGGTGTAATTCAGCCGTGATTAATGGAAGAGGCTTCGACTGAGTCTGCATGACGTTCTCTCTCGTCTTGCGGGATGCGGTACAGTGCCATCTGCACCCGCTCAAGTCCCTCCAATCCACTTCATACGTCTGCAGCACCATGTGCCGCTCAAATAGGTCTTGCACCAGCAGCCCGTGTTGCTTTGGGTGGTACACGCATGGAAACAATGTGTAGGATTAACTTCTTCGCTTAGAAAAAAAATTGATTAAATTCTACAAATAATTACAGTACAGAGAAACCACAAGTAACACATTGAATTTAACATTTAAGTAGAAATACTGAAGTATTTTCTTGTGAAATATTCTCAAATGATCTTATTTTTATTTGTTATTTTTTTACACTGTACACAACTTTAAAAACCCCTTTTCCTCCATGCCCAAGCTCAAATAGATGCCAAACAAAGAATACAGTACTAAACGTAGATGCATTGTTTTAAATTCTATACATTTAAATGGCAAACTGTAGTGGTGCATTGGTAATTATGTACAAAGCTATTAAAAATTAATTTATTTATTTATTTATTGTGGTTTGGATGTCTGTCCACTTTAAATTAGTATTTTTTTATAAGCGGTAAAAGCATTATATTTCAATTTGAATACATGCCAAATTAATGTAAAATTTTATGTGTTATTTTGGTATTCCTATGAAAAATACAATGCATTGTGTGTGTGTGTGTGTGTGTGTGTATTACTATTATGTATATACTGTAATTTTATGTTTTTATTGAAGTGACCTTGAATAGCTGGAGAAACAGATATGAGAAAATATGAGACTGCAGCTGAATGTCTGAGTCATGTCTGTCACTCTTTATCTGTTTCACTCTCTATAATTCATCATTTCTGTTGTCCAGTTTTGTTTCCTGTATTCGTTATAGAGGAGGTCAGTATTGTCCTCTGTAATAACATTGACAAACATTGTTTGTGTGTGTGTGTGTGTGTGTGTGTGTGTGTGTGTGTGTGTGCGTGTAGAAACTGCATCGCATCCAGAGATCCATACTGCGGCTGGACCAAAGGAAGTACCTGCTCACTCCTGAGACCCGGCACCAGGTTAGATAGAAAACCAGAAACATACTCTACACAAATATAAATGCTTGCCGTTGCATGCATCCTGCCCTGTTGTATTCAACATGACTCTAATCCTCAACTCAAGGGGGCGATAGAGTTTCCCTTAAATTATTACGCAGTTAACGCTGTGCAATTTCTGCGCCACTACTGTCACCAGATGTAAATGTTTTTACACAGGTTTCCAAAACACTCTACACACCTGTCATTGGCTGTTCAAACATAGTCCCGCCCTCACACTCATGCCATTGCTTGAGCCAATGCTGATGTGTTAGCTAAATTTGGATTAAGGTTCTATTAAAGTTTTGAACAAATTTGTTACCACAAAAACATTTACTTTTATATAATTTTTTCTGAAATGTTTTAGCTATCTACATTTTTTTAATGTTACTACTTTGAAATGAACTTACCCATAATGTTTGTAAACTGATCATATGGAATGTTCCCCTAGCCAAGAAAAACATATTAAATATTTTTCTAACAATTTTTAAAACTGGACTTTTGAATGTTCAGATAGCATTCAGAGGAAATTCAATTAATGTTTTCATGACTACTAGTTCTAAGAACAGTGTTTGCATATTTGCATATTCCAAAAAAAAAAAAAAAAAAGGAACTTTAATATAAAAAATATATACTGTTCACATTTAAACCAGATGTATTATTATTCACGTAGCTTGGTAAACATGACAGTTTAACTAAATTGTTCAGTAAGATTTCTCTCTTTTCATAACAGCCACTGACCTGAAAAAAAAAAAAAACAGCGTCTGAATGTGTTTTGAACTGTGTTCGGACAAATTTCTAAATGCAATGATGCATGAAATTGAGTTTGCATAACTAGAAGTGCATGCATTCACGTACTTGCATATAATATGTGTTGTGTATCTAATCTGTAAATTTGCAGTTAATGTTCAAATCCGTTTATCTCCTGTTTCGCAGATTACCTTTCGTGCAGGACGTTGAATATGGAAACACCTCACATCTCGGAGACTGCGACGGTGAGTTTGTGAATCGGTTTGGGATGTGACCTTTAGCTTCCCGCTCTACCTTCAGCGCGTCTCTAGAGAATTCTCTAGCAGCTCTTCAACAATACAGAAAAGATCCAGTCTGGTCTGGTTCGAAAGTTTTGCTCAAGCAGTCAAAGTCACGAGAAAGTCACAGGTTGCATCAGGAGAGATGGAAGAAGATAACGAGAGAGTCTTTTCTTTTTAGAAATTAATTGATTTCTTTAAAGTACGAGGTGTCTGGGTGCGAGATAGTGACAGTGTTTATATTGTTAAAAAGACAAAAGATGGTTTATATTTTCAAACAATGAGAAGCTTAGATTCGCCTTCCTCTGTTAATGGCATTTTGCAAATCTGGCAGCGTATGAAACACTCTCTGTCGATCTCTCCAGGTTTCATGGCTCAAAGCGCTCAGATTTAGCAGAATGTGGAACAGCAGTGAGGTTCTCAAGTCTCTTCTTGAGAGGTTCTTGACATAACAGACTGCCACAGATACTCAGACAGAAGAGGCTATATATCACTGCAGCCATATAGATTCAGCTGAGTCACACTGAATGAAACAGATTAAAGTTCAATGGCTTAGTAAGTGTGGACTTTCAAGGAATCTGTTTCTGTTTGAGGGTTTCAGGATAAAAATGGAGAACTGCAGCAGAATACAGTTGTCTTGTTTGGATTGCTCATTTTTGATTCAGGAAAAGAATGATGATGGCATTCTATGAATTCTTGGTGACTTCCTGAAGTTTTTAGTAGACACAACTGAATTTTGAGAGCACATTCAGGTTGATATGTGCTGTATGAATAAAACTGAGTTCAGCAATTTGCTCAATGAGCGTAAAACAGAGGATCTCAAACCTTTTGAGTCAAAGGCCCCTGTCTGTCCAAAAGGTATTTCCAAAATTGACAGGTGTTTCTGCAGTTATTATGACAAAGCTGCTTGTTTTCTTTTTTATTAACATAAAAAAAAAGATTGGCATGACATTGATATATTAAACTATTTAGCTGTCATTAATTGTTTAAGGTTAAACTTTTTAGGGGGGTTATTTTGACATTAATTTTAATTTCGAGTTTGAATGTTTTATTAATAATAATATATTATTTTAAATTTAAAAAAGCCCCCTAGTGGGCCCCGACCTCATGGTGTAGATTCTCTGGCCTAAACTGAACTGTAAAATTTATGAATTTGTAAAATTTATCCTGCCATTAAAATCTATTTTAGACTTTTTGGCTGGCTTTTAACAGTTTTAATATTATATTTTAGGTAATTAAAATTGCTAAAAAAAAAAAAAAAAAAAAAAGGAATTAAAATGGTGTAGTGGTCAGGGTGGTGTGCTTGTTTACAGTATTCTATTATGGTATTTATTAATATTTTGAATTAGCTTTTGTTAGTATTTTTTTTTTTTTTAAGTGAATATACATATACATACGTATACATACATACGTATATTTTTTGATATACATAAACATGTCAAAGCTATTGTGAATTGACTCTGATCATATACAGTACTCAACCCACTCATGTTTGCTGTTATGTGTGTAATTTACAATGTTATTGTAAATATGGTTTTATGAATATAGCTAGAGAGATTTCTAAACCTTAGAAAAGCCTTGTATACTGTACAGTGATAGTGTGTTTACTCACTTTAACACTAAACATAAAGCTGGAGGCTGAAGGATGTATTTACAGACGGAGGAAAGGGAGGGACGGAATTAGCATGGAGAACAAAATGAACCCTAACGTCAAGAGGCAAATGGGGACTAATTAAAGAGGTCCGCGAAAAGACATTTAGGCACATTCATAATATAATTAGCCCATAGAAATGCATCTGTAAAATAAATTCTTCTGTCCTCTCTCACTCCATCCAACACACAGAATTTCAGACATATTTTAAAGAGCCCAGGACAAGTGAAACACTGAACGGCAAAAAAGATCAGAAAGGAGAGAGAGAAAAAAAGAGTTTGTACAGAGTTTGTTTGAATCACACTCTTTGATGCTGCTTTAGTTTGACAGAAGCAGGCAAGCGTATTAAAATTAGCCATATAGTTCTGTTAATGTTCATTTTAGATTACTTTATAAAGCTATTAAAGTTATCCAGCCAAGCACAGTGAGTTGTTTTATCTTTGTCTTGACAGTATTGCATAAATATACTAATTTGTTTTAAATACACTACAGCTGAAAGAGGTCTCTTATGCCCAACAAGGTTGCATTTATTTAATCAAAAATAGAGTAAAACAGTGGTATTTTGAAATATTATTGTAGTTTTTATTTAATTTCACTTATTATTAAAATTATACAAATATTTGTTTTCTATTTCAATGCATTTTAAAATAGAATTTATTCCTGTTACGGCAAAGCTGAATTTCCAGCTGAAAATATGCTACACATACAAATGATACAAAGATATAAGAGAAATCTATCAATGGTTAGGAGGTTTCTGTCGCTTGAAAGCATTTCTGCACCCTTGAGGACACAAACACACACACACACACACACACATTACAAGAAATCTTTCTTTTAGTCTTTAAGAATGTTCAAAGGAAACAAAACATTTTAAAAAGGGTTCAGTTGTTGAGTGTGTTGTGTGCAGCAGACCCCTGCTGTTACAATGAACAAACGCAATGAGAACTGTGATTTCCAGCTGAGACAGAAAACAGAGAATGTGAGAGAGAGAATATAAGAAGAGATCAGAAAATTGAAGTTTGTGTATGAATGTATGTGCGAGTATAAGTGATAATGTCACTGTCTGTGCATGAATAGAAATGTATACGTTTGTTTTTGTTAACGCTATATTCTGGACTACCACGATGGCAGGCCCATAGTATGCTTTGAAGGGCTTCACACAATATTCATCTAAAAGTGAAAGAGTGAGTGACCAAACAATGAACAGTTCACCCAAAAATAATCATTATCTCCTTTTCATGTCATTCTAAACCAGTTTGTCACCTTTTGTGGCCTACAATAGAAGGAAAATCATTTAGACTGACGGGAGGGTGAGTAATTGATGAGAGAATTTTCCTACTTGGGTGAACTGTTCTTTTAAAAGTCCTCTTACTGTCAAGACATTTACTAGTTTGGATACTGAAGTAGATGCAGAGTCTGACAGCTTCTCATTTCTGAGACGTCTAACAGCCCACACATAAACGGCACCGCTAGAGGAGAGATATTCAGCGAGAAGAAAGCCAAGAGAGGGAGATAATAGAGGAAAAGAGAGGTTAAAACCAAGGACATCTCACAGGGAACTGCAAAAGAATGAGTACAAGAAATGCTGTTAAAAGAAAGAAGGATTACACAAATGCCAATTCCAGGAAAAACTTTTAGAAAGCAGAGTATGAAAAGCATGAGTCATCAACTTCAAAAACTGCTGCGTTCTTTGAATTTATCGAATTATCTCTTTAGACCCATTTAGTTCTTGCATCCACTCACATTTCCAGGATGAATCTCAATTGCAAAGTTTCCTCGTGGTCAGTGATTGACAGTGGCGTTTGCATGTTCATGGTTCCTGAGGACTTTTAAATGCAAGGTTTCTAAGGTCATATTCCATCTCTGGAGGGTCACAGCCTTAGCCTAGTGAAACACACACTGTATCAAGTTCACCGAATTAGGAGCAACTGTAGTCAACAGCCTCTTGTTTTCTGATCGACTGCTAGGGCTGTAATGTACAGAAACTCAATAGATCAATTGCACACCCCTTCATAAGACATGAGAAGCTTCTTTGATGCTTTTGTAAGCCATTCAAGTGTCAGTTTTTAAATGATTAGTCCTCCTTAATAGTGTCACTAGTTGTAGATGTTAGTGTTTTTTAGTAGTCCCAAAACTGCTTTATGGCCTTCAAGGGCCGATTTTACAAAACATGGCAAATTAGTGCAAGAGCACAATTCCAAAACAGCACCTATGGGAGTGGAAATTTCTGTGGTTGGTTTACTAACAACACGCAAATTAAAAAACACAGACGCAACATCTCATTGACATATCGACTAAGGCAATATACAAACCGCACTGCAGATTAGCTTAGTCGCAAATAAAGAATAAAGAAATAAGCCACAATACGTTAAAAAGAACAAAAAATTTAAGGGTTAGTTCACCCCAAAATTAAAATTATGTCATTAATAACTCACGCTCATGTCGTTCCAAACCTGTAAGACCTCCGTTCATTTTTGGAATACAGTTTAAGATATTTTAGATTTAGTCCAAGAGCTTTCTGTTCCTCCATTGAAATGTATGTACGGTATACTGTCCATGTCCAGAAAGGTAATAAAACATCTTCAAAGTCGTCCATGTGACATCAGCGGGTCATTTAGAATTTGTTGAAGCATCAAAAATAAATTTTGGTCCCCCAAAAAAAAAACTACTTTATTCAGCGTTGTCTTCTCTTCCGGGTCTGTTGTGGCCGCATTCACGACACTGCATTGACGCTGATGACGTATTATGCTGCTGCCGTGTTATCTTTGCTATTGGGCACGCCAGAAAACACGTCAGCAGCATCATATGTCAAAAGTTACATCAGTGGCACATGGATTGAGAAATTATATGGCATTCCAAATAAATTAATATGTGTGAAAAAAATCCTCTCTTGTAACATATTTTGTTCTCTTTTTGCAGGTCTGTTACGTGAGAGTTTTATGGATGAGCCCGAAAGTCTTGTTACTTTGAATCTGCTGGTTGTCGCAGCAGTTTCTGCTTTCTCCACCGGGGCAGCACTCTCAGGCTTGGCAGTGTGCTGGATCATGGGTCAAAAACACCGCCACCGTTCACATAGCAGCACACCTTCGTCCAGTAGTCAGCGGAAGAACGAGAAGGAACGGTGCATGATGGGACAAAGCAGGAGAGGCTCTGTGATGAGTGTATCCCGGCACAGCGGCACAGACCGGCCACGTTCACAGGGAGAGACGCTCTTCGTAATGCCGAATGGTTGGGTCAAAGCAGGCGACTTGGACCCAGGTCTGCTCCCCACACCGGAGCAAACTCCCCTGCAGCAGAAACGTGGGTTACGCCTGTCCGATTCCGGATCCAGTTGGGACCAAAGCCAGACCTTCTTGAGTTCGGTGGGAACTCAATGTCCACCTCCACCATCCACTTTGTTTCTCAGCTCTAAACTCCTGCAAGGATCCGGTCGACGGCATGAGGAAGCCATTGAAACTGGTATCGACCGGCAACGTTATGTCTCTCTCTCCAAGTACCGGGATCAGGGAATACGCCAAGGCACTCTTCTCCGCAAATCGGCAGGTGATTACAACTACCCCATGACTCCCCAAGACTCCCCTGACCGGCGGAGAGTGGTGTCAGCGCCCAGCACCCAGATAGAGTACAGTGGAGAGCCTCTTCGCTGGACCCACGAAGGCTACATCTTTAGCAGTCATGGCATACCTCCAACGGGCCACCACTACACCCCAGCCTCCCAGCATCCTGCAGGACTGACGCGCTCTGTGCTCCACGGGTCCCGGGGGATCATCGACATGGCAGACTTCAGCCACCTGCTCGGGAAGGGAGGGAGCGATCGGACACCGACAGGCCAGTGAACAGCGAGGAACCAAGATGTGAAGAGTGGGAAATTGTAGAAACGTGAGTGGCTGAAACCTCATGTGGACTGCGGAGGGCAACCTGGTCAATCACAGCAGCTCTCTGTATCTCTCTCTCTCTGTTTCTTTCCTCACCTGCTTGTCATCCTTTTTACTAATTTGTCTGGAACTGCTTGCATGAGGAAAAGCCAAAACTGGACCTCACTGACTACGAGAAGAGCAGCCATTCCTACTGGAAACAACTCTTTCTTATCTCGGTTTCTCTGACAGAGATGTGTTTTTCCCTGTTGCTCTCCTTCTTACTGACTGCATATGAGTATGTCTTACCATACTTTATTGCGCCTTTATCAGATGGAGGAAAGAACCGTAGACATCTTGAAGACTATCTATCCCTGAATCTGTTCAGACCTTGACTCTCTTTAGCAGGTTACTCTTTCAGCAGATTTGTAAGTTTGATACAATGACAGCATTTCATTTGGGACAATTGTTAACTCAAAATAAGAGGAAGAACCCAACACTTTCTTGGAGTAATGACTCAGCGGTCAACGGTGGTTGTTGTTTCTGGCTGATACCAAACTCTATACAAAGTGCTGTGATTACCGGCGTACAGGACACCCCATTTACATCAGTGTAAATGCTGTAGGAGCATATTTAGACAGGTTAACTGGTCGAAGGGAAAGATTTGGATTGAACTTGTACTACGGAATCGTTTTCACATCACAGTGATTATTGATTGGTTCTAACTTCTTGTAGCCCATTCAAATGTAAATTTTCTCCATAGCATACGTAGCAGTGTTGTAGTACTTGAGTCCTTCAATACTGGACTCAGACTGAAGTCCATGTCCATGAGCATATTCTCCATGACTGATCGAGACCAGCTCATTCAAGCCTGAGTCCAAATGCTCCTGAATATATAGTCTTGGCTTAAGACGGACTTGAGTAGTACACCCCTGATTCATAGAAAGATGAACTGAAACTATTTCAGCATACTAAATGGGAGAATAAAGAGAAGCAAATTACAGAAAGAACCACATTAGCCAAAATAACAACAGTGTCTGTCGCCATCAGCAGCATTTTTTTCTTTTCCATTATAAAGGCTTGTGTGTGACATCACTACATGTGGGCGGGGCCCCGTCTCATGTTTTGCTTTGCAAGATTACCAGTATGACAGTTGCATTGATGTATTATTTTGACCAAAATGTATGAATAGAAAACACACGATTTTTTCTGTTGTATGCTTGGGAATCTTTTGTGTTTTATGACTTTGTTCTCTGTCGAGTGAGCTGAGGCCTTTACATCAGTATTACCTCAGCCTTGAATTCAGACTTTACAAGAGAGAGAGACAGAGAGAGAAAACTTTGGTTGGACGAGTTTCATGGCCTCAACCACATGAATTTCTGTGTTCTGTGTAGCTCTGTGAGTTTAATCAGAGAAACTCTGATAGAGTTCTCTCTGAGAACTTATGAACACACTGGATTCCAAATCTTTTGGTCTTTTTGTTTTGTTTCATCCTTTTTTGTACAGTGACATTTTTTTTACACAGTACGTAAAATGTAACATGGAACAGAGAACTGAGGGAAAAACACCCACTGTTTTCTAAAATGACACAATTAGAGACAGAGAAAGACTGTCTTGAGGACACTTGGACTCTTCTTCCTAAAGATGCTGTTTGACCTTTTGTTTCCCCCGGACTCTGAAAGAGAGCAAACGAGAATGGGAAGCCAGAGAAAAGGAATCACAGTGTGAGAACTAAAAGGACTGCAAAGTCAAGAGATGTCATGTGATTTGAAGCCAGTTACATTACTGGGTGTGTGTTTTTCAGTGAAGTAACCAATCATTTTGCTTGTCATATCCATCATAATACACTTCCCTTCCTTTTGTATTTATTTACTTTGGTTTTGAAAATTCTTCATCATCAACAGGGATCAAGGATTGCAATTTTCAGTCATGTGTCCCTAAGTCATTGTGACCTTATATCATTAATTATCTAACAATATCATAATCAAATGTACAGAGAAACACTCTCTGGCTCTGTTCCAAACCCTAGTGAGTTGCCTTTTTTCTCAGGCAGTTTCATTCAAGATGGCAGACAGAGTTTACATTTATGAATTTGGCAGGTGTTTTATCCAAAGTGAGTTACATTGCAATTAGGGTATAATTAGTTCTGTCTTCTGATAATAGTTCTGTCTTATTTCAGATCAAGTAATGAAAACCTTAAATGTAAAACTTTGATAAGTAACATGCCTTCGTCTTTATTTAACTTTATTTTGAGAATCAAGTTTCTATGTCTCCTTAGACACTGTTAATGGAGTTGCTGTCCAAAAAGATTGTTTCAAAAAAGTCAAGTTCATTTTGGTTTGGATTCTACCTTAGAAGACATTAGACAACAAGTTGGCTCTCTAGGGTTTGGAAAATAACCTTTTCATCAACTTCCTCTTTCTGCATGACCCGCACACAAGTGTCCGTTTCCACATAGGCTAGCTTTGCAATTAAACATCTAATAGCATCAGTCTGTTAGATATCGTAAGCAGATGTCTGATTAGATGAGTTGCCACACACACTTCAGTTCACAGGAATGCATGTAATAATGGTTCTCATGCACCTGCAAGATGTCTCTTATTAAAAGCACATGCTACATACATCACTTAAGCATACTTCTCTGTCCTAGAGAGCACGATCTCACCATTGCCGAAGATCTCAGAAAACACACACTCTTGCAGTTGTGTGCAACGGTCGGTTGAACATTGATTAGCTCATAAATCCAGCTGAAAGGAGAGTCATGGTTGATTGCACTGTGTGTGTGTGTGTGCCTGTGTGTGTTTATGAGTTTAAATTACTGTGTGTATGTATTTAGGTCTCCTCTCTTCAGCATTGAAGATACACCAGGCAGGAAATAGGATCCAGAACACAGGAAATAGATCCCGGTATGCAGGAAATGCATGGATATAGCTGCTTACCTGTAGGTCAAGGACTCTAAGGCAAGTAATAAAATGCAGGAAGTAGCAAATGTGCCATATGCTAATATTCTAACCATATGTAAAGAAATAAGCACGTCAGGAAGATATCATATACTTTTTATCATAAAGATCTCAACGTTTTCAAGTGTTCAAATTCACAATCTTCAAAAGAAACTGTGTCATATTCATCTTCATAAGCGTTTGCCAACAGAAAATGGAATCGCTAAGTTTGCTACTAAGCTACGAAGACGCCAAAACAAGTGTTTCTTCAAAGTGTGACTTGTGATCTCAAATGGATCAGTTTATTAAGGTTTGCTTTTACTTTTCTAAGTGAACAGAGTTTAGTTTCTTGCCTGGTGGATGACAAAACAGGGATGTTTTTCTCCTGAAAGAGAAAAGCTAGTAAGCTACCACATAGCAACAACATGCTAATACTGTAGAAGCGTGTTTTGCCTGGAAAACCACTGCTTGTTTTTCTTGAGAAAATAGTAGGCTAACTCTAGTTCCCAGTATAATTCCTGACCTTTTTCTTTCAAACCTCAAGAAACAAACACACACACAAACTGCCTTCAATAAAAAGATACAAGTTTCCACACATTCCGTTTTATGCCTACCTGCTCAAATTGATGTTGAGTGACATTGACTTTTTCACGCAGTGCCATTCTGTGTTAATTCTGGTCTTTTATTGTCAACACAAAGTGTTGAATGTGGTGTGAATGTATTCAAAAGATCTTGCTGTCATAACCCAGTGTCTTTATCTCCGATCATGCTGCAACAAGCACAATATTGTACAATAATCAAGGCCAACAATGTGTGTTTGACTTTATCCACAATGTTTCATTGCTTTTTTTGGTCCACAAATTATCACATTTATTGGTTTTCACTGACTTTGCAAATGATTCTTGATCTCTTGATAAGATCTTGTTGACATCTTGTGCGAAAGTGTAAATGGCGACACAGATTTGCCTTCGACGTGAAGGGCTGTGTGTAAGACTGAATCAGTGATACGTTGAGTTGTTTACATAAACTCAGTTGCTCTGTACATAGCTCAAATCCTGATTTCCACCCCTCCGCTGGCGATGATATAATGTCCCTGTGTATAGAAGTCCAGGGGTGGTATCCAGTGAAAACTGTTTTGTTCGTTTGTTGGTTTTTAAATAATCTCACATGTATAGACGTACAAACCTTTCACACATGAACACACAAGACTCAGTACTGGAGCACACACTTATTTTCGGACGTAAATCAACATGGAGATTTTATCATTCTAATAAACACATTTGATTGTTTGACCTTTGTCTCTGATAAATGTGTCTTCCATAAAGAGATTATGCTACACTCTTAAGTAAAAAAGGTACAAAAGCTGTCACTGGTGCGGTAAATTTTTTGTACCTTATTTTCTTTTAAAGGGTGCATTTTTGTACCTTATTATTATTCATTCTAATAATAATTAAGGATACTACGTCAGCTAGTAACCTTAACCTTACATCAGAGACTGTTTCTACCAACAGAAAGTTAGAACGTAATGAATTATATTTTAAAAATAACATTTTAATAAAACAAGGGCCTGTATTAATAATTGTTTAATCAAAGTAGTACATCATTTTAAGCCATGGAAAATAAAATACATTTTCACTCTACTAATTATATATGTCTCAATTTAAATAAAATATTTAATTGACCATTTTAAAAGATGGAAATCACATTAGTTCATTTTAATTTTTCACTACATCAGAATTAACTGAACATACAGTAGGAGCAGAATTTAAATAATTTCACTAGTCTGAGCAGAGTTACTCAGACTAGTTTTTTTTGTCATGTCTCAATGCATTTCTAAATCAAAGCACTGAAAATTATTGCTCTCTGAAATATTGCATGATAGCATTTTGTGATCATTTAATACATGCACCGTTAATTAACATAGGAATACATTTTAAATAATTTTACTTCTTTGGACTAAGCAGATGTTGCCATTTTTATCTCGTCTCAGTGTATTTTTAAATCAAAACAGTCAAATGATTAAGTTATATATATATATATATATATATATATATATATATATATATATATATATATATATATATATATATTTTATTTTATTTTTTTGACAAAACATGTTTTCGTGAGATATTATATTAACATATTTTTAGGATTATTAGGATATTCCATGTACAGTAATCACTTTCCATCCTGTTAGTCTTTTGTACAATCCCTTTAACAAAAGCCAGTTCCTCAGTGGCTTTATCCTTCAGGAAGTGACATCATTTTGGAGGGAAAACAACTGCAAAAACACTACTAAGTATTAGCCATGGTTTTTACTGCATTCAGTGATGCTTTGTGGTTTTAGTTTGTCTGTCTTCTATTCTGCTGATAAAACAAATCATATTTGGTATCAATGGTTATAATTATATAAAACAAATTTTTTTTGACATTTTGGCCTACTGTAAACAATCTCTTAGTCCCTCAATGGCTACCTTTAACTGTTTGTTAGCCGTTGTTATTAAACGTTAGAATATCTGAGTATGAGCATTTATCTAACTAATATTTTCCATACATGTTCATCAGGTGAAAAGGTTGTTTGCTTCATTTGCAGTAGATGGCGTTTCACTGAACTGCACATACATTGAAATTTCACACAGCATCTCTGTGTTGCTATGGAGAACCATATCACCATGGCAACTTCCGTGCAATCTGAAGACTAGAGTGATGTTGTTTTGAAGGATCATTACTTGGAAGTTAATTAGACACATCAACATATCAATTATATCAGGCTTTTAGCATCAATACAGTTTAATTCGACTCATTCATGTCCTTAGCTTCTAATAGATTTTAAAACTAAAATTAAGTCAAAGGTGTAATAGTTTGGTGTAATAAACAGACGGATCTCAATCTCAAGCGGTCGCTAAACCTGCATAGATGCTATCAGATAGTAATACATAAGTACTTTTGGTTTTACTATGATACTATTTAAACAAAACAATGCGTAGGCCTACATTGTTTGGTAACATGCCGAAGAAAAAACGTATTACTAATAATATGGATGGTGTTTTTAGGACTCCCTAGACCTGATTAGTTATTTAACACTGGCAGTTTTCAGTTCATGTGATCATTTAATCGCTATACCTATTGCCACGTGCCAAATGCTTTTGATGTCTACTCTGTGAGCACGAGACTGCAGAGACAAAGCATGTGACGTCTACACTGAATGATCACTAGAGGGCGGTTTAACCTTACATGACAAACCGTGCAAACTGCTCAAAGCATCTATCCATCATCTCAAATGATGATTTATTATTTAGATTTGTGTACTTTTTTCATAACTATTTTAAATCATTTTTCTTTAAGAAAATATATAAAAAATAATAATAAATATAATAAAAAATAATAATAAATAAATCAGTTTAATAAAACAAATGCATTGAAAATATGATAATTATAACAAATACTGGGTAGAATGCTTACAAATTGTAGTCTATAACTGATTGCAAATTACATGACAAAAATGACGATAATCCATTACATTACACATTTAAGTTAATGTAATCAGAATACTCTTTGATTACTTTTGACCTAACTTCATCACATTGATTTAAATAGGACTATCTCATACCATACTGATATAAAACATACTAAGAGTAAGAAAATATATTCCATTCGATGTAATTAATAACATGAAGTGCGTTTAACATTATGCTACTTCAATTTTTCCCAAACTGGGGTTTGTAAATGAACTTCAGGGGCTTCAGGAGTTTAAATTATATAATTATAATTATATTAATATAATATAATTAATATAATATAATATAATATAATATAATAATTTTATTTAAACAATATTATTGAATTCCATCATATAGGCATATTACTTCATCATGAAAATCATCATTAAAACATTACAAAAATGGCAAAGTGCAGAAAATAATCATTTAGACATTTTATTGGGAAATATTGCATAAAAAAATAAATATATATTTTCTGAAAGTAACAGTCAAAACAAGAACACACGTACCCTTGTAGTGCCATGCCATGCTAGGCTACTTTTTGCGATTATCTTATTCATGCAACAAAGTTTTTAAAGTGTACTTTATAGAATTATTATGGCATTTCCATCAAATCTTGTAACCATGATTACACCAATGTTGTCAAATGTAGACCACACTTTGTTGTTACTGTGTTCTTATATGACCGGGATCTGCCTCAATCTAATCTAGATCATCTTACTCTAGATAACTTTTTTCATTCAGTATGAACAAGTGTCCCTTTTACTAGCTCTTTTCAGCAGAAAGTAATAGCCAATCGAATCCAGACAGCAGTTGGTAGTAGCGATCCACTCAGAGACATCAAGAAACACATGCACAAAGTCACGTAAATCATCTGATGCTATATATTGCAACAAAAGACCAATATGAACAGGTGTGAAGCAAACTATGAATGTGAACATGTTCGCAGTGATGATAGCGGCAATGTTTGTCCTTTCCATTTTATCCCTGCCTTGGACATGCTTAAGGGATCTGATCAGGATGTAGATGGTTTGTGTGGAGCAAAGTATGACGATGAGCACTGGAATAAGATAACCTAAAATCTCTAAAAGATAGAAAAATCTTGTAACAAGCTTTTCTGTTATTCTTAGGTCATAACAGGTCTGTAATTTGTCTGGGAGAAGGTCGCCATAGTTACTTGCACAGATGACCACTACTATCATCCAGATGAAGATGCACTTTGAAATGGCGATCATCTTACTTCTGGAGGCCAGTGCTTTGGTCAGAAACGGAAACTTGACGGCTATGAATCGCTGAAAGCTGATGGCTGTAATGGTGAAGATGCTGCTGTACATGTTAGAGTATTGGGTGCACAGCAGGAATGTACACAATACACTGGGTTTAATCGGGCAAAAGGCTTCCAGTATCCTGAAAGGTAGAAAAATAATGGCTAGGAAATCGGCCACCAGTAGATTGAACATGTAGATGTGCGTGTCTGTCCAGCGCTTGAGGCGGCAGAAGATACACAGAGCTGTGACGTTGAAGAAAAGACCCACTATGAAGACAGGTGGGTAGGCAACACGTTCAAAGTAACTGAGTGCTTTGTCTGTGTTGTTCATCTCTGCACTGCAGTTATATTCCATCTAGACCAGAGCCAATGATATTGTACAAAGGGTTAGTGGTCATTTAAGTGAGAAAGCTGCTTTAAGAAGTTAAAGTTCTTATCATTACAAGTAAAATATTAAAATGCATGAGCTCAGATGCTGCAGGATAGCCTGTTTATCTACACTAACTTCACTTTTCAGAGTTATTTTGGCTAATTTTTTTTTTATTAAATAGCAAAATGTGTCAGACAAATGCTGCAGATTATTTTCTCAGAATTAATCTGATCAGTATCTTGTAGTTTTGGTGGTTTGCGCTGTCTGTGTGAAGTCAATTCTTATGAAGTTAGAGGTGGGTTGTGTTTCATCATGAGCGATTAATGTTTCCCAACCAGGAAGTGTGCAAATACATTTTGTTTTATCATTTGAAGAACATACTACTTATTTATCTTGGAAAATGTACTTTGTGTAGAATAAATGCCACATGGTTTTAAATTTAATCTATGATATTGACAATTATTTAAATGTATCTTAAATTTATAAATAGTTTCTTGACCTCTGTATGCAGACTGTAGAGCGTGTACGTGCAGAGAAGCATACTGAAACATGCAGCTTGATGTAAAAAAAAAAACACACTGTGGTTTTAAAACAGTCATGTATATTTAAATACATAAATGAGGACAGGAAGTGTAGCATTTTGAGGTTACATGCAATGCTTTAACAAACAATAGCTTAGTAATGAATAAGAAGTTGATTGTGACGTAAAATAGTTTTATATGCAGTTTAGAAACATGCTTTAAAGCTCTGAATACAAAATCATAACTTGTAAAACATACAGGTTTTTATGCTCTTATATTTATAATAATAAAAAGTGCTAGTATATTCCTGCTACAGGCAGTATAATTACAAATATTACATTTGTAAAGAATTTGTTATGATTTTAGGATTTACTCTTTCTATTTAATATTATTTTATTTTATTATTAATGTATTTAGCTAGTTTATTGTTGTAAAGTACTTCATTAATTTTAAATTTGTTTCTAAAGGTGCTATATAAATAAATCTATCAGTGAAATTACCATGAATATGAATTATGTTATTAAAAATAATGATGTTTTGAATAATTACATGATTCAGCATGACTTCTGTAAACTCTTCCGTAATCCCTAGCATTTAAACTCATTGCCTTAAATACCATAATATTAATAAAACAAGCTTGACTGCTAATTGAATAATCTTTTTTTTTTTTTTTACGTCTAGTTATCCCTCCATTTCCCTGATTGACAACAAGAACAACTCACCATGATTTCTAGCTTGTTCTTCTCTCAAAAAAAAGCCTGTGAGTCCGTCAGAAGTGCAGTTCTGGGTGCTGTGACAAGCCCTAGGTTTAAAGAACTGAAAAGCGTAGGCTGTATGTTGCATGACCTGACAGCCTGCGTCTTTCCTCTGCTGATGCTGAATGATGTTGCATCATCAATGTAGATTATGATTGAACCTTTGACACTGAAAGTGCTATAAGGTGTCAGAACACTGGTACACACTCACTGCTGTCTACAGATTTCCATTTTCAGCACTGGTAATATGCAGTTTTTACATGGTGTGCCATAAATATTTGGTGTTATAAAGTTTACCTGCACAAAAAAAAAAAAAAAAAAAAAAAGGTATTGTGAAATGTGCACAGATGGAAAAACTAAATGAGTGGGGCTTGCTCTTTAAAAAAAAAAAAACATGATGCTTATGGAGGGTGCAGAGTATTTAGTGTGAAGGTATGTGGTTAAGTACACACACACACAAACACACACACACAGGGTGCGACTTGCTGGGGGGGGGGCGGAATGCGTGGGATTTCCCCCTTTCTGGTCAATGTATCCCGTCCTCTGCTTAATTATTTTAGTGATCAGTGCTACTACACTAGTGTTGAGACGGAACACAAAACTTATCACGGATCCGAGGTTTGATTAAAGTCAATTAGATTTTTTAATGCGCTATGCAGACTTGCTCAATGCCCCGCACACGACGCTATTTGATTGGTTTCATCTCAACGTCATCAGAACGCAAAGAATTATGGGTATGTTTGGCCAGTTAACATGGTCTGGCATTGCAGGCTAGTGTTCTGGGATCAAAATAATGAAAAAGTAGCGTGAAATACAGAATATAATCTTACAAAATGCAGCGGGCTAAAGAAAACATTGTCGGACCATACCGCCTTAAACTAAATTCTAATGCAAAGATGAGATATGACGAGAAAATAAAGAGAATCAAAGGACTCGATCCTTACGAGCAGAGCGACTGATCAAGGTAACACCCTCCAGCCCAAAAGAAGGGCATGTGAAAAGGCTGTGTCGTGGTGCTTTTGCTGACAGCCTGAAGAGCTTGATGACATGTTTGCTTGCGATAATCAGAACTGTGGTTCCATTTAGACTGCGTGGGACTCAGCAGCACACCAGCCAGAGAAGAGTCACTTGTCTGTGACTTATCACCCATAACCTACCTCATACATTTCCAGTTTCTCATCATTTCTATGGACTCTTTACAAATGTAAATGTGTTCATCTAAATGTATTTACATGTTAATGTATTCATATGAATGTATTTACATGTTAAATATGTAAAGAAACTGAAATTAAGTTGGTTGTTACTACTATTTAAGTTATGTAATTGTGTTTGCAACCAAAGAACACTGATTTTGCACAATTCTTCCTTAATACAGATAAAGGGGGCAGAATTTCATTCAATCTTTGTTTTTATTTTTTTTATTTACAGACATGGCTAAAAAAAACATTAAATGTGAGAAGAGACATTACAAAATCTTTTGAAAAAAAAAAAAAAAACATTTACATATTAGATGTGAGCATGGTGTATAATTCTAACAAGACACCTTCACAGCAATACTTGGACACATATTGATCAAAGCACAGCACACAACCACAATTGTATCCAGCAAAGTCTTCAGCTCAGTCTCATGAGTGGTGTGGACAGTGTCCGGTGATGGAGGTGGATTCACAGGAGCTTCTATCTCAGGGGCAGGTGTAGTGTCTGACAGTAACAATATAAAGAAATTGTGTCATATCACAACCTCTATTCCTGAGGAATCCAGATTAGCTATACACAGGGCAACCATCATGTGTAGTGGAGTGTGATCGATGGTAATCTTGGCCTCCTTACCGCTGCTATCCATGCCATTCGTCGCCTTTTTGTCACCTCTGAAACATGGCTTGTACTATTAGTTTTCCATGCTGGAAAACGATAAAAGGATATTCCGATCTTACCCACTTCTATCGTGAGAACGACTATTGCAGTTTATAACACAGCAGGTAGACGGCATCTTGAGCACTATGTTCTTCCCTCCATGCAAAAGAAGTCTGGTGCCTAATGTTTGTGCCGCGGATTCCCAAAATGCTTTGCGTTCACCAGGGCCGTAGCTGGGGTTTGTGGGGCCCCGATGAAGGTTGTACCAGTGGGCCCTGTTTGAAATTTGTAATTTTTAACTTAACACCAGAACACCGCGGGGCTGAATTGGGCTCTTTCATGTCCTTTTCTGTCTGTTTAAACTGCGATTCGTATTTGTTCATTCATGTGCAGCAGGAACCTCGAGGAGAACTTCGCAAAGGAGAGCTCGGTTCAGTGTTGCTGAAGTGGCAAGGCTTAAAAACACATGAAAATTATAAGCTTTCCTGAACACAAGCAGCAGTGGTCTGTCGGTGTAAACTGTCCTGAGCGTCTTTTTAGGCTGGCCTCATCCAAGCGGTTGAGATCGCCGGGGCACCCCCTCAGCCGTGGGCCCCTATAATCGTCACCACCTTTCACCCCACTAGCGATGGCCCTGCGTTAGGCCTGCATTTTATGGTAACATGACGAAGAAAAAACGTATTACTAATAATATGGATGGTGTTTTTAGGACTCCCTAGACCTGATTAGTTATTTAACACTGGCAGTTTTCAGTTCATGTGATCATTTAATCGCTACACCTATTGCCACGTGCCAAATGCTTTTGATGTCTACTGTGTGAGCACGAGACTGCAGAGACAAAGCATGTGACGTACACACTGAATGATCACTAGAGGGCGGTTTAACCTTACATGACAAACCGTGAAACCTGCTCAGAGCAACTATCCATCATCTCAAATGATGATTTATTATTTAGATTTGTGTACTTTATTCATAACTATTTTAAAATCATTTTTCTTTAAGAAAATATATAAAAATAATACAAAATATAATATAAATGATAATAAATAAATCAGTTTATTAAAAGAAATGCATTGAAAATATAATGATAACAAATGCTGGGTGGATTGCTTACAAAATGTAGTCTGTTACTGATTGCAAATTACATGACAAACATTGTAGTTAGTAACATAATCCATTACATTACACTTTTAAATTAATGTAATCAGAATACTCTTTGGTTACTTTTGACCTAACTTCATCACATTGATTTAAATAGGACAATCTCATACCATACTGATATAAAACATACAAAGAGTAAGAAAATATATTACATTCATTGTAATTAATAACATGAAGTGTGTTTAACATTATGCTACTTCAATTTTTCCCAAACTGGGGTTTGTAAATGAACTGCAGAGGCTTCGGGAGTTTAATGAAAAGATAATAATGCATTAAATCATAACATTTAAAAAAAAAAAATGTATTCTAACATTTAATAACATCAATCAAAATAAAACACTAAAATAAATGTGTTTACTTACATGTACAGTAATTGACCATTAACCAACAGGGAACTGTAAACATACAAATGTGATAATTATTAAAATATTTATTTTAAAATCTCAGGGTACTTCTAGTTAATATATTAGGTAAAAAAGTGCAGATGACAAAAAAGTTTGGGAATGCCTGCATTGCATATAAATGAGAAATAATGTGAATTTGTGTATCTCAAAGGGGTCATATGATGCAATTTCAAGTTTTCCTTTCTCTTTGGAGTGTTACAAGCTGTTCATGCATAGATTAGATCCATTAAGTTACAAAGGCTAAAGCCTCAAAAACCCAAAGAGATATTCTGTATAAAATGAATGAATGCAGAAGCAGTAGGTTATTTTACAAATAACAACATTTAAAAGATGAAAAAGAGGAATAGGGAGAATCAATAAATTATGAAAGTGAAAAGTGAAAGTCGTGACATTTGCAAAGTATGTTACTTGGAATTGGTGCTCTGCGTTTAACCCATCCAAGTGCACAAACACAGCAGTGAGTAGACTAAGGGTATATCATTTATTGCTATTGTGTTAATAATGTGTTATAATCTATTCAATAAATAACCAACTATACTCTGGTTAAGAGTATTTAACTAAATCTTATTACAAGTACTTCGTTTTTGGAACCTGATTACGTAAACATAATATAAAAATAATACAATGTATAAATCTATATATTGCTCAGATAAAAATTGCATGTGATCAAAGTCACTGGATAAAATCATAGCTAAGCTTATAATATAATATAATATAATAATTTTATTTAAATAATATTATTGAATTCCATCATATAGGCATATTACTTTATCATGAAAATCATCAAGTGCCGAGGATAATCATTTAGGCATTTTATTGGGAAATATTGCATACAAAAATAAATATATATTTTCTGAAAGTAACCGTCAAAACAAGAACACACGTACCCTTGTAGTGCCATGCCATGGTAGGCTACTTTTTGCGATTATCTTATTCATGCAACAAAGTTTTTAAAGTGTACTTTATAGAATTATTATGGTATTTCCATCAAATCTTGTAACCATGATTACACCAATGTTGTCAGATGTAGACCACTCTTTGTTATACTGTGTTCTTATATGACGGGGATCTGCCTCAATCTAATCTAGATCAACTTACTCTAGATAACTTTTTTCATTCAGTATGAACAAGTGTCCCTTTTAACTCTTTTCAGCAGAAAGTAATAGCCAATCGAATCCAGACAGCAGTTGGTAGTAGCGATCCACTCAGAGACATCAAGAAACACATGCACAAAGTCACGTGAATCATCTGATGCTACATATTGCAACAAAAGACCAATATGAACGGGCGTGAAGCAAACTATGAATGTGAACATGTTCGCAGTGATGATAGCGGCAATGTTTGTCCTTTCCATTTTATCCCTGCCTTGGACATGCTTAAGGGATCTGATCAGGATGTAGATGGTTTGTGTGGAGCAAAGTATGACGATGAGCACTGGAATAAGATAACCTAAAATCTCTAAAAGATAGAAAAATCTTGAACCAAGCTTTTCTGTTATTTTTCGGTCATAACAGGTATGTAATTTGTCTGGGAGAAGGTCGCCATAGTTACTAGCACAGATGACCACTACTATCATCCAGATGAAGATGCACTTTGAAATGGCGATCATCTTACTTCTGGAGGCCAGTGCTTTGGTCAGAAACGGAAACTTGACGGCTATGAATCGCTGAAAGCTGATGGCTGTAATGGTGAAGATGCTGCTGTACATTTTGGAGTATTGGGTGCACAGCAGGAATGTACACAATACACTGGGTTTAATCGGGCAAAAGGCTTCCAGTATCTTGAAAGGTAGAAAAATAATGGCTTGGAAATCAGCCACCAGTAGACTGAACATGTAGATGTGCGTGTCTGTCCAGCGCTTGAGGCGGCAGAAGATACACAGAGCTGTGACGTTGAAGAAAAGCCCCACTATGAAGACAGGTGGGTAGGCAACACGTTCAAAGTAACTGAGTGCTTTGTCTGTGTTGCTCCTCTCTGCACTGCAGTTATATTCCATCTAGACCAGAGCCAATGATATTGTACAAAGGGTTAGTGGTCATTTAAGTGAGAAAGCTGCTTGAAGAGATTTAAGTTCTTATCATTACAAGTAAAATATTTAAATACATGAGCTCAGATGCTGCAGGATAACCTGTTTTAATTTCCCTTTTCAGTTATTTTGGCTCATTTTTTTAATTAAATAGCAAAATGTGTCAGACGAATAATGCAAATTCTTTTTTCAGAATTCATTTGATCAGATTCTTGTAGTTTTGGTGGTTTGTGCTGTCTGTGTGAAGTCAATTCTTATGAAGTTAGAGGTGGGTTGTGTTTCATCATGAGCAATAAATGTTTCCCAACCAGGAAGTGTGCAAATACATTTTGTTTTATCATTTGAAGAACATACTACTTATTTATCTTGGAGAATGTACTTTGTTTAGAATAAATGCTACATGGTTTTACATTTAATTTATGATATTGACACATTTTTAAATGTAGCTTAAATTTATAAATATTTCTTGACCACTGTATGCAGACTGTAGAAGCGTGTACGTGCAGAGAAGCGTACTGAAACATGCAGCTTGATGTAAAAAAACACACTGTGGTTTTACAACAGTCATGTATACATGTATAAATGAGGACAGGAAGTGTAGCATTTTAAGGTTACATGCAATGCTCTAACAAACAATAGCTTTGTAATTAATAAGAAGTTGATTGTGACGTAAAATATAGTTTTATATGCAGTTTAGAAACATGCGTTAAAATACAAGCTCTGAATACAAAATCATAACATGTAAAACGTACAGGTTTTAATGCTCTTATTTTTATAATAATAAAAAGTGCTAGTATATTCCTGCTACAGGCAGTATAATTACAAATATTACATTTGTAAAGAATTTGTTATGATTTTAGGGTTTACTCTTTCTATTTAATATTATTTTATTTTATTATTAATGTATTTAGCTAGTTTATTGTTGTAAAGTACTTCATTAATTTTAAATTTGTTTCTAAAGGTGCTATATAAATAAATCTGTCAGTGAAATAACCATGAATATGAATTATATGTTATTAAAAATGATGTTAGATGTTTTGAATAATTACATGATTCAGCATGACTTCTGTAATCTCTTCCCTAGCATAATCCCTAGCATTTAAACTCATTGCCTTAAATACCATAATATTAATTAAACAAGCTTGCCTGCTAATTTAATTTTTTTTTTTTTTTTTTTTTTTTAACGTCTAGTTATCCCTTCATTTCCCTGATTGACAACAAGAACAACTCACCATGATTTCTAGCTTGTTCTTCTCTCAAAAAAAAAAGCCTGTGAGTCTGTCAGAAGTGCAGTTCTGGATGCTGTGACAAGACCTAGGTTTAAAGAACTGAAAAGCGTAAGCTGTATGTTGCATGACGTAGGCATGACGTAGTCGCAAGCGTAGGCTGTATGTTGCAGCCTGCGTCTTTCCTCTGCTGATGCTGAATGATATGCAGTTTTTACATGGTGTGCCATAAATATATGGTGTTAAAAAGTTTACCTGCAAAGAAAAAAAAAAGGTATTGTGAAATGTGCACAGTGTTAAGGAAGCAGACGGACAACCAGGTAGACAATAGTGAAGGTGGTTTATTATGAACAGCAGAGTAGCAGAATGAATGGACGTGCAGGAATGAGTGAGTATCAGAGTTCTGGTGTGAGGAATCCTTGAGTTCGATCCTTGAATGGATGACAGTACTTTCCTTAGTAGGAATAGCGGAAGGAGCTTCCAGGATGGATTTTGAACTTCGGTTGTGGTGGATGACAGACCGATGGCACACACACACGCACCACTGACGGGACTGACTGGATTACAGCTCACACACTCCCGGAGAGAGGATCTTGATAGACTGGGATCATCAGCGAATACTGGTAAGTAAACACAAGAAGATTTGATTAGTGACACTCGCAGAGAGAAGCACTATGAGTCTGCTTCAAACAAACGAGCCCGGACAATGAGAGGTGCGTGGTGTGTGCTTATGAAGCAGGGTGGCTGATGGAGTGCAGGTGTGTATTGTTAGAACTCAGGTGATTGTGAGGTCTGGGTGATTGTGGTGGAGGAACCTGGCCAATCCGTGACACACAGATGGAAAAACTAAATGAGTGGGGCTTGCTCTTTAAAAAAAAAACATGATGTGTATGGACAGTGAGCAGAGTATATATATATATCTGGATCCTTCACCCACCGGCACCATCCTGGACAGTGTAATCCTCTCAGCTTCATCTTTGAGTCTCATTGTTGTCTTGTATCATTGTCTTCATTAAACTGTTAAATCTCGCACTTGCTTCCTGCCACTTCTTCACCCAGTCGTTACAGTTTTTCAGTCAATATGGTGTGTTGTGTGTACATTGAGGAAAAAAATGAACTTTGAAATGATTTTAGCAAATCTCTGCAATATAACAAAGAGTGAAAAATTTAAGGGGGTCTGAATACTTTCCGTACCCACTGTATATATATATATATATATATATATATATATATATATATATATATATATATACAGTGGGTACGGAAAGTATACAAGACAACAATGAGACTCAAAGATGAAGCTGAGAGGATTACACTGTCCAGGATGGTGCCGGTGGGTGAAGGATCCAGATGGCGGAGGTGAGTTGGCAGCAGGAGAGGGTGACACAGGAACTGAAGGGAAGCGAGCCGAAGGTAAGTGATGTTGCTTGGTGGTGGTATGCGTAGAGTGGATGGGGTTCCGGGGAGACACAGACATCCAATGCATAAACACACAAGAAAGCAAACATAGGTCACATACAGTACATGAAACAATGCTCTCACGAACACAAGACGCTAGACAAGTCAATAAATAGAGATGAGTAATGAGTGACAGCTGTTGCTGATGACAATTAGCGGAGATGCCCACAAACTAATCAGTGCTGACGCATAACACGCAGACTTCACCCACAAAGTGCAAAACCCTGAGATCATGGTTTACCACGGTGTACCCCCCCCCCCCCCCCCTAAGTATGCCTCCTGGAGATCCCAGAAGGACTTACCTGCTGATTGTAATCATCAATAAGGTAGTGATCCAGTACGTCCCTAGCAGGTACCCAACTCCTCTCCTACGGACGGTAACCTTCCCAGTCCACTAAGTACTGGAATTCTTGTCCCATCCGACTTGAGTCCAAAATACGATTTACTGAATAAGTCGGCTCCCCATCTATGAGACGCGGCGGTGGGGGAACCGGGGTAGGCAGATTAATACATGAATAAAACACAGGTTTAATTTTGGACACATGGAAGGTGGGATGTATTCTCCTGTACGCTGGAGATAGGTTGAGGCGGACTGTCACCGGACTTATGATCTTGGTGACAAGAAAAGGGCCAATAAATTTGGGAGCTAATTAGTTAGAAACGGAGTGGAGAGGAATATTGTTAGTAGAAAGCCACACTTTTTGACCCACGACGTAAACAGGATGCTTTGACCGGTGGAGATCGGCCTTGGCGCTCCCTCATCTGGAGCAGAGTCTCGCGGGGTCTGGTCCAGGTGCGGTGGCACCTCTAGACAAATGCTTGAGCAGAGGGAACCACGACTTCAGACTCCAGATTAGGAAAAACCGGTGGCTGGTACCCTAAGCTGCACTGAAACGGAGAAAGGCCCGTGGCTGACACTGGTAACGAATTGTGAGCGTACTCCACCATAGAGGGTTGTTGGCTCCAGGAGGAAGGATTCTTGGAGACTAAACATTGCAACGTTCTCTCTAAATCTTGGTTGGCTCGCTCAGACTGCCCGTTACTCTGGGGATGATAACCCGAAGACAGACTAACCGTCACTCCTAACAATTTACAAAATTCCTTCCAAAATTTGGATATGAATTGGGATCCCCTGTCAGAAACCAAGTCTACTGGGAGGCCATGTAACTGAAAGACGTGATCAAGGACAGTGACCGCTGTCTCCATGGTTGTAGGTAATTTGGCAAAGGGAATGAAATGTGAATGAAACAATTGAAGGTACCCTTGACCCTTCCAACCAGTGACGCCACTCCTCTAAAGCTAATTTGACAGCCAACAATTCTATGTTACCAATGTCATAATTGCGTTCAGCAGGAGATAAACGATGTGAGAAAAACGCGCAGGGATGCATCTTGTGGTCCGAGGCAGCACGTTGGGAAAGAACTGCTCCTACTCTGGAATAGCCACTCCATATTTTACTGATGATAAATGAGATGACTTAAATGGGGAGTCATCTCATTTATCATCAGTAAAATATGGAGTGCCACAAGGATCCGTCCTAGGTCCCCTTCTATTTTCAATATACATGTTGCCCCTTGGTAATATTATTAGAAAATACGGAATTAGCTTCCACTGTTATGCTGTTATAGCTCCTGCGTACCTAACTAGCCTTCTACCACGCTACAACCAATCACGCACCCTAAGGTCACAAAACGCTGGACTTTTGGTAGTTCCTAGGATAGCAAAGTCCACTAAAGGAGGCAGAGCTTTCTCACATTTGGCTCCAAAACTCTGGAATAGCCTTCCTGATAATGTTCGGGGTTCAGACACACTCTCTCTGTTTAAATCTAGATTAAAAACACATCTCTTTCGCCAAGCATACGAATAATGTATCTTTTAAATTGTGAGTGTAGTTGCATCTGATCAAAGGTGCATTTTTATTCATTAGCTTGGGTTAAACTAATTTTACTTTGTTGGATCAGCAGCCATGCTAATGATGTCTCTATTTTGTTTTTTATGTTTCGCCACGGGATTTACATCCCGTGGTAACTAGGATTTACACAAGCTCCAGTCTGGATCCAGAACACCTGAGAAGAGATGATGCTGACCCTCAGAGGACCTCAGATGATGCTAACCCTGAATCAACAAACAGAACTAACAATTATTGCTAAATGTGTGACTGCATCATATAATAACTTAATTAATAATATTGATAGTTCATCGTCTAGCTGACTACGTCTTGTATTATTATTATTATTTTTATTTTTTCTAAAATCCTGTCAAATGTGCACAAACTACTAGCTACTACTAAATATTGTAGAAACATAATTTTCTGTAAAGTTGCTTTGTAACGATTTGTATTGTAAAAAGCGCTATACAAATAAACTTGAATTGAATTGAATTGAATTGCTCCTACCCCCACCTCTGATGCATCGACCTCAACCCACGAACTGTCATGTGGGATCAGGGGCTACAAGGATGGGAGCCAAAACGAAGTGGCTCTTGAGGTTGGTAAATGCAGTCTCGGCTGCATCCGACCACCTGAACGGAGTACTGGGGTAGGTCGAGGCAGTCAGAGGTGTGATTAGTTGGCTGAAATTACGAATAAAACGTAGATAAAAATTGGCAAACCCCAGAAACCGCTGTAGGGTCTTACGGGAATCTGGAGATGGCCAATCTATCACAGCCTTAACATCGTCAGGATTCATACGTATTCCCTCGGACGAGACGATATCCCCCAGGAAGGGGACAGACTGTGCATGGAATACGCTTTTCTCCGCTTTGACAAAAAGCCCATTCTTTAGTAATCTCTGGAGCACTCGTCTGACATGTTGCACATGTTCCTGGAGAGATGAAGAAAAATTCAGTATGTCATCCAGGTAAACATATATAAACTGATCTACCATGTCTCTCAACCTGTCATTAACGAGTGCTTGGAAAACCCCGAGTTGGAGAGCCCGAACGGCATCACCAAATATTCAAAGTGCCCTCTAGGGGTGTTAAAGGCGGTTTTCCATTCATCCCCCTTCCTGATGCGAAGCAAATGATAAGCATTACATAAATCCAATTTTGTGAATACGGATGCTCCCCGTTACCTCTCGAAAGCTGAAGACATCAAAGGCAATGGATAGGTGTTGTTTATCGTGATGTTGTTCAGCTCTCGGTAGTCAATACAAGGTCACAGAGAACAATCCTTCTTACCCACAAAAAAGAATCCCGCCCCCGTTGGAGAAGAGGAAGGGCGGATGAACCTCAATGCCAAGGAATCAGAAATGTATTTCTCCATGGCCTCCCTCTCCGGAATAGAAAGAGAGTAAAGCTTGCCTTTAGGCGGAGACTTACCTGGAACTAAGTCTATAGCACAGTCATAGGGACGATGCGGAGGAAGAGAAGCAGCACGGGACTTATGGAACAGTTCCTTCAGGTCCAAGTACTCTGCGGGCACGTTTGATAACCCCATGGTCTCCTTCTGAAAGACAGAAACAGGCACAACAGGACAAGCAGAAACCAGACAAGACTCATGACAACTTTCGCTCCACAAGGTGACCGTGTTGGAACCCCAATCCACTCGTGGATTATGTTTGATTAACCAGGGGTGACCTAAAACAATGGGAGCGACAGGGGAGTCCATGAGATAAAAGGATATGGTTTCATGGCCATTGAGTGTGGTGACATGGATGGGATGAGACACAGGAAGGACAGGAAGGATCAAGTGACATGCAAGGAGAGAGTCAATGAAATTACTTTCGGCCCCAGAGTCCAGAAGGGCGTGACAGTCGTGAGTGTGGTTCTCCCACCGCAGTTTTACTGGAAGGAGAATCGAAGATGTGGTTGAAGACTTCCCGATAGTAGCTTCAAACTTACTACCGGGCTGGCTCTTTTACCGGGCATGAATGGATGTAGTGCTCCAAAGCACCGCAATATAAGCATAGTCCTTGGGACCTCCGCCGCTGTCTCTCCCTCCGGGAAAGCTGAGCTCTACCCACCTGCATGAGTTCGTGATCGTAGACGGACCGACCATGTTCTCTCGACTCAAACTGCCCCGTTGCGGAGAGACGTAATGGCGTGATGGACTGGCTTATTTACCCAGGCGTTTAATCCGAGCGTCCACCCGGAGTGCCAGGTCGATGAGATCGTTGAGCATTGGGGGCAGCTCGAGGAGGTAGATCTCCTTCTGAACACGGTCGGCCAGCCCATGCAGTAATCGATCCCACTGTGCCGCCTCGTTCCACTGGCACGCGGCCGCCAGGGTGCGGAACTGAATGGAATAATCCGCCACCTACGACTTCCCTTGTCGGAGGTCCGAGAGCTGGTGAGCGGCCTCCCTGCCAGCCGCGGCTCGATCGAACACTCGTCTCATCTCTTCGGAGAGGGCATGGAACGAGTTGCAACATGGATGTTGATTTTCCCACACCACCGTCCCCCATAAGGCGGCCCTGCCAGAGAGTAGGGTAAGAGCAAACGCAACCTTGGACTCTTCCGTCACGAAGGTGCGGAGCTGTAATGCAAAATGCATGGAACATTTGTTAAGGAAAGTCTTGCAAAAGTTAGACTCACCAGAGTAGCTCTCTGGCGCCAGAAGGCACGGCTCTGGCCGGAAGTGGTCCTGGGAGGTCTCCTGGGGGACGGGTGGCGCAGGTGGTGCGGGCGGTGCAGTGGGTGCAGTGGGAGAGGTGAGTTGATGGATCTTTCCTATGTGAGCTCGGACACCTGTGTCACCAGCGCTTGGATCACATGTCCGGTGTTCACGATGCTCTCCTGCTGCGGATCCATACGGTTGACGCTGTGATGGACGAATTCCGAAAGTGAAGTGTTGCTCGCTGCTTCCATGTTGGGTGAGATCATTCTGTGTGAGATTTAACACAGTTTAATGAAGACAATGATACAAGACGACAATGAGACAAAAAGATGAAGCTGAGAGGAATACACTGTCCAGGATGGAGCCGGTGGGTGAAGTATCCGTATGGTGGAGGTGAGTTGGCAGCAGGAGAGGGTTACACAGGAACTGCGGGGAAACAAGCCAAAGGTAAGTAATGTTGCTTGGGTTGGTGGTAGATCAAAAGGGTGCATCTACTAAATAGTGAGTAAAGGGTCTGAATACTTACTGTAGGACCATGTGATATTTTAGTTTTTCTTTTTTAATAAAAATTTCAACAATTCTGTGTTTTTCTGTCAATATGGTGTTTCAATATGGTGTGTGTACATCAGTGTTAATTTCGTTGACGAAGACTATGATGAAAAATATTCATCAACTAACCTTTTTCACGGACGAAAACTAAACAAAATCTAAATAAAAAGTCAGATATGATGACGAAAAACGTGACGAAATATAACTGACACTTTAGTCAACGAATAAAAATGAGACGAAAATATATGGGAGGGACGAATGGAGAAGAGATCCAATCAGAGCGAATCTTTGAGGGTAGGTTGATCTATGCAGAAGCAGCGAGCCATTTTAAAAAGCCGCGGCAAATGCAAGCGCAACAGCTAAACAAACGCAGCAGCAGTTACACAGAAAAGAGAACAAAGATGAGTTTGCAGAAATTCGCACAGTTTCGAGGACGTTTTCATAACAGTTAAGTTGTTTACACAGGGAACTACACTGCGACTTTTTGCGACCCAAATTTTTATGGGGTCGTAAATGTATCACTGATTATTTTTTAACCTACTTATGTGTAATGCTATGTTTTAATATGAGCATTTATTAAAACAGAAATGTGTATTTTAAGAATACGTTTTATAACGTGCTCTGAGCATTCAACACATCAAGTTGGCTTCAGCCCCGCGATGCAGGAAAGTTGAACTGAGCAGCTGGTTACTCGCGCAACACTGAACCGATCTCTCCTTCAGGACATTTGCGTCCTCCTGCACCGGAACGAACAAATTTTGTACCGACAACAAATACATACTAAATATGTTGAAATACCCGTCTTGGAAAGTGTGTTCGAAAAAGTCTGTAGTTATGTCTTCAGTGAAAGTAAAGAGTTGGAAAGAAATCGGATGCGTATCTTTATAATGGATGCATTTGTCTCTTAAAGTGACCGCGCCTAATTTACTAGCTCTGCTGTCAGTGTCTTTAATGTATGAAAATGAAAGTAAATCACTCACTGCTCTTGACTGAATTGCCTTGTAGTTTTAACAAGAATTTATCCAAAGTCAATCCAAAAATGAACAAAAACACAAGTTTTTTAAACTTTGTGTAAATAGCACAAATAAAGAAATAGAATGAACATACAATACAAATATAATATAGGTGGTTGTCTATTTCAATAATACTGTACTTCATCTTGAAAGAATGTCATATGCATTGCATATCATTCAGGACGAATGCATATCTTTTTCAGAGAGCATGTATATTTTTCATTGAGAGCAGGCCTTGTGTTTATTTTATAAATACCATTCCATAACAGACTGATGGAAACATTTAGTCAAGTCAACTAAGTTGACTTTGTTCTACTAAAAAAAAACTAGACTAAGACTAAAAGACTTATATGCCTGTTTAATTATTAAGAAACACTAAATTCTAAGATTTTTATTAGGCCTATATCGACATTTCTCATTTTCATTTAGTTTCACTTACCTTATGTACTAGTATAACAAACTGAAATAAAAATGGTATTGTGAAGTGTTCACACATGAAAAAACTAAATGAGTGGTACTTTCTCATGTGTAAAAAAAAAATTATGAATATGGTTTTGAGGGTGTGCAGTATTAAGTGTGTACTGTATGTGGTTAAGCGCGCACACACACGGGCACACACACACACACATACACATACATATGCCTGTTTTATTAGTAGGAACCACTAAAGTCTAAGATTATATTATTATATCAACTTTTCTCATTTTCATTTAGTTTAACTTTATGTACTAGTCTAACAAACTAAAAAACTGAAATAAAAATGAAAAACTATACATAGACATATTTTTACAAAATGACAAAAGCACACAATAAATTACTAAAACTGACCTGAATTTAAAATGAAAACAAAATATTTAAATAAAAACAAATTCATGAGATTAATGAAAACTCGAGCAGTATCTCAATGCTGCTAAAGTAACACAGATGAGAATCCGGGCACTGGCGCCTGCTGGCCGGATGAAGAATGACAGTCAGGTTTATTCACATCAACCTCGAACACTATACAACTCTGTCTCTCTTTTCTACTGTAAATTGATTCTTTCTCTGGTCTTTCTCTCTCTGTTTTCTTTCTTTGTCTGTGTGCCACATTCTAGTTTGAATGTACTGAATCAGAGCAATTTCTTTCCAAACCTTTCTTTTTATTCTCTCCCAAAATTGCTTTTTCTTCGCATCTTTAGAAAAGTGCTTGGGGAAAAAAAGCAGCCAATAATTACAACACAGTCCAGGGTCAGAGTCTGGGGTCTCGGTGATTTGAAAGAAGGTGAAAATGGATGACCGATTTCTCTCTTTCAGGAATGGTCTTACTCTGTTCTGAATGGCATCTTTTTTTTCCATGATGGAACATCTGAAGTAGGTCAGCTGAACACTTATGATAGAAATTCAGGTAGCCTACATAAACCTGCCTATATCAAATCAATCAAAATATTCAATCAAACTTTACTATTTTTTGAGGCATTTTGCAGACATATATAATAAACATTTCTGCATTAATTTTGCACTCTTCTGACTGAAGTCGATTTTTACTTTTATTTTATTTTATACCTTTTGTTATGTTTGGTCTATTTCTGTTGGTACTAATCTAGCAATATTCCTTTATTTATGTATAATATGTTTATATGAACAACTGTGTGTGTGTGTGTGTGTGTGTGTGTGTGTGTGTGTGCATTGCATCACAGGGATAAATTATATATTAAAATATATTAAATATAGATTATATTGGTTGCTATAATATTTCACTATATTACTTTGTTTTATGGTCATTTAAATGTTCTTTGGTAATGAGAGACTTATTTCAAGAACATTAAACAAAATCTTACCAAACCCAATCATTTGCATGTCAAAGTCAAAGTCACCTTTATTTATATAGCGCTTTAAACAAAATACATTGCGTCAAAGCAACTGAGCAACATTCATTAGGAAAACAGTGTGTCAATAATGCAAAATGATTAAAGACAGTTCATCATTGAATTTAGTGATGTCATCTCTGTTCAGTTAAATAGTGTCTGTGCATTTATTTGCAATCAAGTCAACGATATTGCTGTAGATGAAGTGACCCCAACTAAGCAAGCCAGAGGCGACAGCGGCAAGGAACCGAAACTCCATCGGTGACAGAATGGAGAAAAAAACCTTGGGAGAAACCAGGCTCAGTTGGAGGGCCAGTTCTCCTCTGACCAGACGAAACCAGTAGTTCAATTCCAGGCTGCAGCAAAGTCAGATTGTGCAGAAGAATGTTAGTAGCATCATCACATACCTCCTGCACTATTCTGTTAACAGCATCCTCTTGTCTCACCATTCTATTATTTATAATATGCAGTGTTTTGTTTCTCTCTGATGTTGTTGTTCTTGTACTGACAACCAAATCAAATTTTTCTGTATCTCTGCTGTGATTCTTGGTTCCTTAGTGTAAGATCTATCTTGTATTCTTTTGCTTTAAGAAACACTGGAGCTCTACAAAGAAGGATTTCAGACATCAGCTCCAGCCCAGGACAGGTTTGTGCGATAAGCATAAGTACTTCACGGGGAGTTGTGTGTGTGTGTGTGTGTCATACCCATCTCTTCCTCAAATGGTTCCTTTTTACACATTTAGTAAATTTTTGTGAATTTTTTTTATTATTATTTGCTGGTATCTGCAAATTTAATTTTATTTAATTTAAATTTTTTGAGGAACTTTTAAGCTGCTTGTAAAAATTTGACACATTTTATTATAACTTCTCAAAGTGCTCACACACTACATTCACACACATTGTGTTAATGAAGCTCCGTGAATATTAGCTGCTGTAGATAGCATAGATGTAAATTACTAGTTGATGAAATGCACATTATTTTTTTTTATTTAGACTGCATGATGATTCACCTGTTGAAATTTAACTTTTACCCATTAGGAATGCTTGCTGTCTGTCTGTCTGTCTGCCTGTCTTTTGCTCTGTCTCTCTCTGTGTTTCTGCCCATCCTCCTATGGTCATATGTGGTGTCATTTCCTGCTAATATGTTGTAAATGTCTCTCTCTGGTGTGAAGCGCAGTGTGCACGCTGTCAGAAAGTGTTAAGAGACTTCTATATCTGCCGTGTGCTGGTGTGGTCCTGCTGCATGCGCTGCTCGCTGTGAATACTGATTTGGACTCTTGCATCAGCTCAAGTGTGATGTGAATATTCTAAGCTAGCACTAACACAGCAGAGAGCTGTTATATAAGCACTGGCCACCAGGACTCATTAAATCACTCTGTTTCTCAGCAATGCTACTCTCTCTCTCTTTTATAGAATTTGCCAGTTTTCTGGAATCTGATAGTGGGAGGGGAATGAAATGAAGCTGTGTGACCTCCAAACCACTGCTGAAGTTTGAGAAGTCTCATGAGCGAGCGAGAAAGAGGAAACACTGAAAGTGAGAGTGTCTCGTTTAACTGAAAGTGAGAATGATGGTATTAAAAGGAAGTAGAACAGCTGTAGCCATGGAGACCAGCTCAGTGGAAAGCTGATGATTTTTGAAGGATGGGCTGCTATTATGTGAATGAAGGACAGGAGGGAACAAAAGGTGAGAAGGACAGCAGGTAACATAGAAATCAGAGTGACAGAAACTAGATGTGTTTAACTGAGTTAAACAGGAAGAGTTTGGGGTGTTTCAAGCTCAGGGTGGTCTTTGTAGGGGGTGAGGTCAGGTCTGTTGGGTGTTACACTAAAATTAGGTCACCATACAGAGAGCTTTTTCATCTTTCTAGTTCATCTGTACATGGCTGTTGTTTCCTTGGCTCCTGTTTCATTCTATCCCGCTCAAATTCGAACCAGCTTCTTTCTTTCTTTCTTTCCATTTTATTAGTAATTTATAGAAGCAGACATGGTAATGGATGAATTTGAGATTAGAGGAAATTATACTTCAATGCTTTTGTGTTTTTGCGTTTGCCCTGAGAATCTTTAAGTTTACCTGCATACTTTTTCCTCCGAACTAGTAATTTTCACATATAATTACAAAGAAGTAACGCATTAAATTTATCGAAAAGCATGAAATTAGTTAATTTAAACTATTGTCTTATTGTCTCTAATAAAATAAGAAATAATAAAAAATATATATTATACAGACATACTGTACCTATTACACCTTAAATTGTTAAGAAAATCATGCTATTATATTTGTTAGTGACCAAATAACAGTTTTTATCTAACAAAATCTTAATAAAGGGTCTTTATTGGTACTGATGTTCCATGAAAATCCTTTAACGTCCATGGAATCTTTCTTTACAAAAAAAACAAAAACAAAGGCATCAGGTCTGAGCCAGAATTTAGGATATAAAGATGTGGAGATGGGCTCTTTTTTGACCAACCACAGCACATAAAATGCCATCTTTACATTTTCACATGAATAAATACAATATATTTTCACATATTAGGATATTCTGTTCAGGGACAGATATAGAAAAATATTGATGGGGTCTCGAGAAGGGGGCAGGAATTTTTGAGGGGTGGCAACATATGGCAGACCTATATATACTGAATTTAGTCACAGTTATCAGTTTGATGATAAATAAATGTGCACACTACAAAAGGACACAGGCTATCATTTACAAACTTAATCTCATGCAATCAATGTCTTGCATTTGAAACAGTTCATATAAGGAATAAGTGACCATACCCAATGAGCACCACCACACTTACTAATGCATACAGTATGCATCGACATGTCATTTAGAGCATTATAAAAGGTTCAGTGTCATCAACATGTCAATTTATTATAAGAAACACAAGATTTTAACTCTTGTCTTCACGACAACAATATCTATACTTCATGTTGAGCATAAATATAAAGCCTACTGATAAAGGACACCGTCAACAGTATTGACGACAAAATAGACTATGTTTGATAGGTGCACTATTTGAAAATCGAAAATTATAAATTTATTTTTTTAATTAGGCTACATTTATATCTGAATGTATGTCAGAGTTCGGAGTGGGTTCACGAATCATTTGAGTCAGTTCGGGAGCTCGGAGCGAGATCGCGAATCATTTGAGTCAGTTTGGGGATCGGGAATCATTTGAATTAGTTCGGGAGTTCGTAGTGGGATCGCGAATCATTATATTTGAGTCAGTTATGGGGATCGCGAATCATTTGAGTCAGTTCGGGAGTTCGTAACGGGTTCGCGAATCATTTGAGTCAGTTCGGGAGTTCAAAGCGGGTTCGCGAATCATTTGAGTCAGTTTGGGGATCGCAAATCATTTGAATCAGTTCGGGAGTTCGGAGCGGGATCAAGAATCATTTGAATCAGTTCGGGAGTTCGTAGCGGGTTCGCGAATCATTTGAATCAGTTCGGGAGTTCGTAATGGGTTCGCGAATCATTTGAGTCAGTTTGGGAGTTCAAAACGGGTTCGCGAATCATTTGAGTCAGTTTGGGGATCGCAAATCATTTGAATCAGTTCGGGAGTTCGGATCGGGATCACGAAAGATTTGCTCTGGTAAATTTTCAAATTGGCCATAACCTTTAATTCGTTGTGCACACCAAATTAAAACACTTGTATTGTATTTTCCAATGTTTTGCTGGAATAAAACCCAAAAGTGATGCAGCCTTCACTATTACTGTCACTTTCTACAATATAGATTTGTTTTAAAGCAGCTTCAAATTAATTAGCGTGAAAATGGCAGTTTTTATTAAAAAAAAATGAAAAGATCTCTTTCAGCTGTAAAGAAGTTAAATACTGTATTGAGGCGTTTCAGTTGGATTCAACTGTGTCAGTTGAAAGTTCATCAATTATGAAACAAATTCAATTCAAGCATTCGATTGGATTCAGTTCAAAACCATGTAGTGCACCTATTTAACCCCAAACTGAAAGAAAGTCAAGTCAGTCACAACAAAACATGCAAGTAAATATAAAGCTGTGATTTGCTCTCAGTGGGGTTTGAGAGTTAGACAACTTATTTTCTGTCTCTTTGAGCTCTTTAGAAAATGGAAGAATAGGAGAGCTGCGTGCAAGCATGCTATAGCATGTGCACTAACAAGAAGGCAGGTGGGTGTTCCCTGCCGCTAAATGGGTCAGCCTCACATGGCACGGCATGCTGGCTGATTCAGTGCTGGTAAACAGGCTTGCTTGCTCACCCGTTTCCACAGCAACACCGTCCCTGCCCTTTCTACATGCTCTCAATGGCTCCACAAGCATCTGCTTCCTCTCACCAGCCAGATCATCTGCTGGGAAATTTGACTCACAAATCAGACACCTCACTAGTGTCCGCTTTTGTTTGCCACCTTGTTGGTGACATATGTGGTCTTTTCCAAATGGCTCAAAACTCTATCATTCAGTTTGTTTTTCTCTTTCGCTTTCTCTAGATGGGTGTGACTGTCATTGCTGACGTTCATATTCCTGTCATTTAGTGCTTTAAAGCATGCATATTGTTCTCTTTGAAATGAGGAGGTAGAAGAAATGCAGATGTTGTTGTCAGATACCGCACATACCACTCATACTATCGATGCCCTACAACAAGCCAATCTCATTTGGAAGTTTCCCGTATAAAGTTCTGTTGAAGATTGCGGTAGCCTTGTGAAGACAGAAATGGGGTTTTCCCCTCATATCACTTTAAATCTGCAGTTCTGGATGTTTACTAACTGTTGGGTTCTTGATGTAAAGGATAGGTGGTTATTTGATGGTCAAGCTGTTGTGAACCGGGTTTGGCTGTAGTTGCCAGATTGGTTCACGCCCTCAGATTACAATAACATCATGCTTGTATGATATTTAACAAGTGTCTTGTCTGAATCAATAGGCGTAGTTATGTTTAAAAGCTTTTTCACAAAGGTGTTTTGAGCTGCATTGCTATTACTTTGTGTATTGTTGGCTAAATCTAAAATGCTAAATGAAAAAGAAAAATATATCTAATGAAATATAGCAAAAATTAAATAGAAATGTTAGGTTAAAAAATTAGATTAAATTAGATTTAAAATGTTTGAATAGAGTAAAATAGAGTTGGAACTAATAGAAAGCACAATAATGTTACTAAAACACACACTAATTACTATAATAATATACAAATAATATCAAAATATCACTGGTATGAACAGAAGTAGCCATTTCTTCTATCAAAATACTGTAAGATTTCTTATACCATTTTTCTTTTCCGATCAATAATAATTATTTTTTATATATATACTGTATATATATTTTCTAAAATATTAACATTTTTTTTGCATTACTCTATATTAAGGTGTCCTTAAGCTTAGACTTTACACATACTTACTGTTATAATACCAATAAATTATTCATAATTACATGCAAGTAACCCAAAACCAAGCCCTGATCCTAATATTAAAGTAAGCACAAGTAGTTGATTAGTATTACTCAGTATTTTATTGTATAATTATATTATAACAAAGACACCTTAAAAAATAAGTGTACAATTTTTTATAACCACTTGGCAAAGATTGTAATCTGACCAAAGGGTATATTAGGTGGCCTTGTACATTACTGTACATTAAAAATAAGTATAATGTACGTATTGTGTTCATTGTATAGCAATACACTTTGGCTGTTTTTGAGGTGGGACACAGGTAAGGTTAGGGACAGGTTTGGTGGTATGGGTAGGTATAAGTGTGGGTTAAGGTGTAAGGGATGGGTAAACAGAAATTAATCACAGATGTAACTACATGCAGACAGTGGCATACACAGGGGGGCTGCGATTTCTAAAAAGGGGGACACACCAAAGAGGATGAGCAATGAGGAAGGAGGAGGAAGAGAGGAATAAAGAAAAGGAAAGAGGAGAACAGAACTAGAGAGAACAGAAGGTGAGAAGAAGGACAGAGGACAGAACACAAGGTGAAGGAGTGTGTTTTCACACTGACCCGGTAGCGTGTTGCCTGGAGTCCCATCAGATAAACAGGCTCAAGCCAGCGGAGATTAGAGAGCTTTTGAAATTGTAGAAAAGCAATGGATTAGAGGGAGGGATAGAGGGGGGCAGGAGGGAGCGGGATTATGGCACCATGCGAAGACAGGATCAAACATAATCCCTGTGAACGCTCAAACCTCCAGCTTGGTTACAGGGAGAGCGAGAGTGAGGATTTACCCATCAGTCACCTCATCAGGCCATGGTTCCCCAGTACATCGAGTTTATGATCAGTCCGTTAACTCTATTCAACAACGGCTTAGTTGTAATGTTCGTTTTCTTTTTTTACACATTAGTATTACTTGTCAAACATTCTCTGAAAAAAATAGGTGGTAGGTGGTACCTTTTCAAAAGGTACACCTTTATACATAATTTACCACTTGTGGTACCCTTTTAAAAGGAGCTAATGTGTACCATTTAGAATATGTATACTTTAGATACTAATATTTATGTTTACGGTACTATTATGATAGGGTTTTTCTGAGGTGATTACGTTCAAGTCAAAACAGCCCACCTCTACATTTTGGTTCCTAAATGTGAGGTTCTTTCTTCAGTGTAAGTGCAGTTTTCTCTTCCATCAGGCAGAAATAGAAGGTCTGAATGATCAGAAAAGTAATGGCACAAATAAGCTATGATTTGAGGTTTCATTTAGATCACAAATGGTGCTCAACAAGTTTAATACTTTTGATAGTAGAACAGACGAATCATTCTACTTTCACCTACCAGAAATGAAAGAGCCATGTCTTCAGAAAGAAAACAACATGATTTGTTTAAATTTTAATTGAGACAGGGACTAATTGTTTTAGAACTACCATTGTGGTAGGCTTTTATATCTATACATGTATATCTAAAAATACATTTACACTTGTAATTTATTTGCTTTATACTTTTACTAAGACTCGGTTAAAATCAAAGCATTAGCAAACACTACTAACTCTATCTTCAGAATAAACATACATTTTTTCTGTAAGGTGTCCAACTGTGCAACTCCTGCTGTCATTGACCTTTTTTACCCGTAATAGATTTTAATCCATCATTTATTCGCAGCCTCGCATCTGTTTTTGTAACATGTCAGTAGTAGATGCCATCCTATAAACATTCTATTATTGTTCACATCCATCTATTATGAATCATAAGTGTTCTTTTAGATTCTCTCTCACTGTTTCTACAGATCAAACCAGTTCTAGCGATTGGATTCGCTCAGCCCTCCCTTCGCTAACTGCATTTGCGTAGTTTAGGGTCAGAATGTCATGGCTGTTGCTATTAGTTACCGAACACGCATGAGGGAACACGGGAAAGGTTGAATGTAGAAAATCGAATGAACTTAACAAGAAGGCAAAAGATGTAGCAACAGACAGCTGTTATCATTCATACAGTACATGTGTAATCAGGAATAAAACTCTGTTATGTTATGGGTGGATTACTTTCATCTGCAGCTGTGATGTTTATTGCATGAGAGACAGATGAGCGGATGAGAGGAGAGATGAAAGACAGCGAGTAGCAGGGGGCGCAGCAGGCCAGTCTGCTGAACGAATAGAAATAAACAGATTGAATTAGAAAAGAGGCAACAAGAAGAAAAGGAGAAAAGCAGTTCCCTCCTGGACCTCAAGCCTGGAGGTGGACATGAGAAGCGGACAGGGATGAAACAGTGACGGAGCGATGGGTTGGGAGCCACTTTGAATGCTGCACTCTGTGTGCTCTCCGCTTGTTCCACTAACCTACTTACTGTAATCTTCTCTCTGTGTTTCATAAGAGCCCTGCCAGAGAATTGCATCACCAAGCTTTTCCACACACAGTCACTGCTCTTCTCATCATTGCCATTTAAGATTTTGAAAGGTGCACAGATCAAATGCACATGGAGGCACATGTGGATTTGTGATTTTGGCTCCTATATTGGCTCATCATTTGGTGCCCAGCTGCTTGGATTGTTTTTTTGTTTTGTTTTTTGGTTGTCTTTAATGGTACAATGTAATTAATATATCCTCCTTTTCGCCTATAATAAACTGACAAATTTCAATTAAGAAGCTCTCCTAACATAGACTTATTTAAGGGTTGATGGCTCCTTCAAAAATAAAATAAATGAATAATGCATAATTAGCCTGTTCAAGCCTCCAGCAGGCCACTAAGGATTACATAACCATCTGCCATAACTAATATAGGACCAGCTCTTATTTATGCTTTATGACTGGGGGATTTCTTCTGCCTGGTTTGATTAATTAAAGGGCCATTTTGCAGAGCAGTCCTTGAATGTCCCGTTAATGGGTGTCTGGTGGTGTGCGCATAGGAAAAAACTGGCATTGATAATAGTTTTAAATGCAACCAACATTTAAATGTGACATTTTGAATGTTTCCAGTGAGCTGAACACTGTTAGCTGACAGTAGTCAAGCCAAGTCACCCCTATTTTTGTAGCACTTTATTCAACAGAGACTGTCAAAGCAGCTATATATACATATATATATATATATATATATATATATATATATATATATACACACACACAAACCATATAAATGCATAATCCATTCATTCATTCATTCATTCACAGTATTAAACAGGAGCGTGACAAAATCAAATATGATTGACATTATTTATTTACACTTGTTCCAAACCTGTATGAATATCTTTCTTCTGTTGAACATAAAATAAGACATTTTAAAGAATAAGTTGGCAGTAGCCATTGATAGTACTTTTCCCTTACTATGGAAGTCAATTGTCAACTTTTCAGTTACCAAAATTCTTAAAAATATCTTCCTTTGTATTCAACAGACAAAGAAACTAAAAAAAAAAATAATAATAATAATAATAATAGTAATATACACACACACACACACACACACACACACACACACATATATATATATATATATATATATATGTGTGTGTGTGTGTGTGTGTGTGTGTGTGTGTGTGTGTGTGTGTGTGTAACTATTATTCTTTAATGGGGTTTAAGTAAAAAAAAAAAAAACATTATTTTCCACACACTGTACATAATTGTTTCTCCTCTATGCCCCGCCTTCTGAAATGTGTAGATTTTTACAAGGCTCATCGGTCTAAAATGAGAGGTGTGCTCTGATTGGCCAGCTATCCAGTGCATTGTGATTGGCCAAATACCTAAAGCGTGTGACGGAAATGTTACGCCCCTTAACATATTGTGATCCCATCCGGCCGGAACAACGAGACATAAACATTAAACACCATAATAAACGAGATATAAACATGATTTCAAGTCGTGTCCTTTGAAAGGCCAAAAAAAATAGTTTTGCTTTCTCAACGAAACAGCATCATACACCGCCGCCTTGAGTGAGCCGTGGCCTAGAGTAAGTGGAGGGTGGCTTGAGTGAGTAGAGGTGGGCCGGCTTGAGAACGGGCGGATTCTATGAAGGAGCTTGCAGCAACCACATGTGACGACACCGGGCTAGACAGTCATCCATAGGGAAACCTGATCCGGTGATCCACAGTGTAAAGTTGATGTATTTCCTCAGCGACCAGAATGGATCATCTCCTGGCATGATTAAGTGGATATCCTCTTTTGGAAGGCCAAACAAAGTAGTTTCACTTTCACATTGCAACACACAGCACCTCTATGACATGGCGATGGCGGCAACAACAATACTGCAGCGAGTATAAAAGTTACGCCTTCTTTCTTTGCGTGAACATCTGGGCGGTGTTATGCAATTCTTCCCACATAGTGACATAGAGATGTTGGGGGCGTATTAGAATGAGACATTTTAGGGGATTGTGGATGAGTCTTAACTTTTAAAAAGAATATATCTTTGGATTTGAGACTTTAGTCTTTGAAACTCCTCATATCTTCTTTATACACCAAGAGCTTACAACACTTCAAAGAGAAAGGGAAAATTGAAATCGCATCTTATGACCCCTTTAATTTGTGTTTTGAATACGAACTAAGGTCTTGGAAGGACATGAGTGTGAGTAATTAATGACAGAATTTTATTCTCGGCTGAACTAACCCTTTAGATGCAATTCATAGTAGTTGAAAAAGTGTAGGTCTAATAAATTTGAAATTAATGAACTGTTGATTTGAAAAAAAAAAAAAAAACTCAAATGTAGCTTAAAATGTGAGTTAAACTTAAATTTAGCTTCTTCTTTTTAACAATGCAGTTGTCCTTTGTCCTCTAGTGTCCCTTAGTACCTTATTTACTTTGAATTTATTCAATTGATTTGACAGGGTTACGATGAAAAGCATTCTGAATGACTGAATTGTTGTCCCACCTTAAGCGCTGAGCGGCTGCGCGGCAGTGAGATCATGTGAGAGTCCACGCGTCTGAAAGTAGGTTAGCAGGGTAGAGTGAGAGAGAGAGAGAGAGAGAGAGAGAGAGAGAGAGAGGAGAGGGAGGACGACGACGATTCATACCGCGCCATAACACACGACGAAAGCGACTTTCGTTTTTTGTATCCGAAGCGCAACAGAAGACCTTTAGAGACGCGAATTTACTTTGTGGATCTTTCTTCTATTTTATTTTCCTAACAATGCTCACAGTCGGAGCTGAAAAGTTTCATTCGGGTAGCTGTCTTATGTTAGTTTTGTTATGTTAGTCCGAACAATATTTCTCCTCAGCCAGTGAATCAAGAAACAGCGATCAAAATGAGAGGTAAGATGTTTGGGGCACTGCATGACATGTAACTATTAAGCAGACGTTGCATATTGCTTTTAAAAAGGTCTTTAAATAGTTTTTAAACATTTAGCTATTGAAACGTTTGCACGTAGCTATGTTTTCACGCACATCTTCGCACTGTTTTCCTGTCACATTTGCAGCGCGGCCACTTGTTGCTTTGTAACGCGCTTAAACGTTCTTTGGCGTTCCATTTTTTCTCAAATGATACAGTGATTCATAAACTCGCTAAAATGTATTCAATTCATGGAATTCTGACACTGAAGTAGCTGGTCGTGATTGTGGCATGTTTGACAGGTTTGTTTTTATTACGTAATAAGAGAAAAGTAGTGTTTTCTGTCTCAAGCAATAACATATTCACTGGAAATATAAATATTAATGTATTTGGTGGATATAAAATGTCTCCATGTGGTGACGCGTACAGTCTCCTCAATCTAAATATTTCTCGAAACGCGACTTGTTGCGAGTTAAATCCTCGCTCTGTGCGGTTGTGGTGATTTTGTTGAGTGTACATGTTGGAGATGGAGGTTTGTCTCTGTGGCTTGTCGGCTGCGTGTTGTTGTTTTCGCGGGGCAGCATGGCCGGCTGTGTGAGCAGCGCTCAAACCTGCTGTTCCACTGACCTAGTTATGTCACTGAGCATTACACAGCATTCACAGGAGGGACTGAGGGAGAGATAAAGCGCGAGCGAGGGAGGGGAGGCGCTTTGCTGGAGTCGTGCAGACCCATGCGGTCTGCTGGGGATGATGGACACCTTCCATCATGAACTTGAGTTTGAACTTGAACTTCGATCTTGATATAGACAATACACGGCGTTTATTACAACAATCTCACCTATTTATCTAACAAATACATGCGTAACGATGACTTAATATTACTTTTGTAAATAAACCCGAGTTTTAATTATGCAAAATATAAAAAAGCGCCTTGTTGTGTGAAATGTATATAAATGTGTGTGTGTGTGTGTGTGTGTGTATATATATATATATATATATATATATATATATATATATGATACCAAAATATCAATGAATTTAATTACATATAAAATTAATAAAAAATTAGTTGTAATATGGAGATATTTATTGCATTGCATCATTTTTTTTTTAAAATAAGTACAATTTTATTAGTGAGAGCCCCAAAACTCTGACCGAATATTTCTCAGCAGCAGATATTATGTAATCATGATTTAAAAAAAAAAATAATAATAATACTTGGATTTTCTACCAATTTCCACTCTTGTCATTTCTTTCCTCACAGAGTGTTTAAATTATGGAGCAAGTATTAATTTATTTATAATTAAATGTAATATGTAATTGAATGATCATAAGCAACATTATAGTAATTTACAATGAAAAACAAAAAAATATTAAATATATTACAAAATAAAAATGAACATAAACACTATGACATAAATTAACGATTACAGTGACAAAGTTTGCATGGCTAAAACCACTCTGAACTTTATTTCTTCTGACATGGTGAAAGAAAAAAAAATATTCATTTAAATATGTAAAAAACAAATTATGAACATAAATTCTGGTGCATAGTGTTTATATAAACTATCCACTTAAAAACTAGGTTATCATTAATTGTGTAAAACCATACTAAATATTTGAATTATATCAATGGTGTGCTTGCAAAACAGAATTCTTTATTTTGGCCTCTTGGCTTTTTCTTTGAGTAAATATTAAATCATAAGCATCTTTCTTTTGTAATTTAGCTAGTGATCCAGACTCTTTGACTGGAAACTCAAAGAGAAGATTTTGTCTCTCCCATTTTGTTTGCTCTCTGGACAAATGTTAAAGGCAGTTGCGGGCGTACGTGTCCGGACATACTGTCGTGAGGTGGGGCTGTGTTTAAATATACACAGTACGGATCATGTTCACAGGGCAGCTAAGGACAGGAAGACTGTAGTGGTGGGGTGATATATATATACATAGTCTACTGATAAACAGCATATCTTTACTTAGTCAGGATTTTTTTTTACTGTAAATCTTTGTTGTTTTGCGTGGTCTGTTTTGTGTCATCGGCATTCATGTAACTCACATTGTCTGTGTTCTAATAATAAGCCTTCCTTTTTATTTAGTCAACACTAAAATGACGATAATTGCTGCACAGTAAAGAAAACGCTCACAGATGCATGCATAAAAGCAGCTGTTTTCCCATTTACTGCCATTAAATTTCCATTTAGTCCAAACTGAAAAATGATACACAATTACCTATATTTAAATGTTTGTTTATACTTTCAAACTTATGCATTTTCATTGCAAGTCTTTAAAATAGAATTTGAAGGTTGTTCTTGTGATATTTGTTGGGTCAGTGGTTCCTTTAGCATTATCCTGAATGCTTATGGTTAAAATCTGTTGTGCTCTTCTGCTTAATCTAATCTGCCATCTTGTTATGTCACCAAGTTAGACTTTACTGATTAACACAGTGCTCTCTGCTCAAAGTTGATTGCATTACAGCACCTGCACGCAAACACAAAAAAAACTGCTGACACTCAAAGTAGATTTGAACCATTTTTCCGAATCGCCATGCATGTCATTCCATTCTTTGTCTGTCCTTATTTTTTTATTTATTTTTATTCTCCATTATATCACACAAATGGCATTTAGAATGTAAGAGACTGTGGAAACTAAAGGATCATGGTTCCTTAGTGATGCTAATATGAAACACATGAGTACATTAGGTATTTTTAGGTCAGGATTCAGAAACACTTTTAAATGTTTTTTTATATACTTTTTTAAACTTAAAAAAAGAAAAGAATGCTCTCTTAAAAGTTTTGTAATTGATTTTATTTTTGTATTATATATATATATATATATATATATATATATATATATATATATATATATATATATACATACATACACACAGTACATGATGCACATTCTATGTTAATGCCCTTTTTTTTAGGTTAAACATGTATTGTTTAATATATAATGTCATAATAGTAATCACAATGTTCATATAACATATAACAGAGTATTATCTAGACAAAACTGTATACAGTACATTTCTTTTGTCTTGCCCCTTTCTTGCATGTCAAAATTCCCAATGAGACCAGTTCCACCTTAACAGAAAGAAGGGAAAGGCCTATTCAAATGATATGAACAGAGGATCCGCCCATAGCCGCCCTCTCCTTTTCAGTGAGAAAGTATGTCAGTAGGACAGCGAGTCCACATGGGCTTACAGCCAGGCCGAATAGAGCGACACTCAGCGCCGGCCAATCACAGACTCATCTGCACAAATATTAACCAATCGGCTGTCAGAAGTGGCAGGGAGGCGGAACATCTGCATTATTAGACTGAGCAGCCCTGAATGGCGTGTCTGTGGAATGTTTGCAGACGAAGGTTATATAACACTACACAGAGAGCGGTACGGGAGGGGCGCCCAAGGGCTCACAGATTTTTCCATTGCATGTGCAGTGTATCTTGGTCATTGCTTTCAGCTGACAGAGCTAGAAAGACAAAATGGAGGATGTTTATATCTACTGTATACTGTATATGAGGATGTTTTTAGAAGAGGATGTTTTTGCAAGCTAAGTTTTTTTCCTCCATTCCACCACTATATGGCACATATTAAATAAAGACAAAATGATTGCATAATTATCTATCCATCCATCCATCTGTATATCATCTATATGAAGTTTTAGGTCAAACTGTTATAATTAAATGTATAAAAACATTTCGTTTTCATTTGGTTGTTTTTTCATTTATGAATGGATTCACTTTTTATTTATTTATTTTTTAGCCAGTAATTGAAAACTTGTTTACATATGAAAAACTTTATATTATTAAATATAAATGTAAAAAAATTATATTGCATAATAACTGTGTAGTTAGCACATTATTTGTTTATTTTTTATTTATAATTTATTTTGTCTCTTTTATTTATTTTTCATTTAGTTTTTCATAATAATAAATAAATGTTTGCATATAAATATGAAAGTATGTTTTTAATAATTGTGTTATAATAAAGGCAGAAGAGATCTCACTGTCTGACTGTGATCGTCATTGGGTGATATTATTTGTGGTGCATGTCAAAATAATATTTGTGCATATGTGCTTTCCTGTGTGATACTTGAAATGTTTTTGCCTTTAATGCTTAAAATTTTTTATTTGTATTTTTTTTATTCCAGCTCAAATTGAGGTTATACCATGCAAGATCTGTGGGGACAAATCCTCTGGGATTCACTATGGCGTTATTACATGTGAAGGGTGCAAGGTAAGAATTCTGGTATAAAACCCTATTGATTTTTATATAATATTTTCTTCTTTTCCTACCCTAGATGTGCACTATTGTAGAGTTCATCTCAACCCACGCAAGCAAAATTATCCTTTTGTGCTCTGTCCCTCCTTGTCTTTTATCCTGATGTTTTTGTTCTGTTTTCTAGGTCAGTTTATATTACTGTATGTTCTTCATGCAGTGGCAGGGCACACTTATTATCCATCCTGTAGGCTGAGGTAACCAGGTTTCTGTTCTGCAGGGTTTTTTCCGACGCAGCCAGCAGAACAATGCCATGTACTCGTGTTCACGGCAGAGGAACTGTCTGATCGACCGAACCAACAGGAACCGGTGCCAACACTGTCGCCTGCAGAAGTGCCTGGCGCTCGGCATGAGCCGTGATGGTGAGCACTAGTCTAGCCCACCAGCAGTCAGGAAACTGCATTTTTTGAAACCAGGACTCAAATTAAAGTCCTACACGAGGAGAAGCAGGGTCAAAGGGCAGCTGAGGAAGAATTCATGCCAACAATTATGATTTTTGTGGCTATTTGGTTTTACTCAGTCACAGCTAGTTCAGAAAAAAAAATCTGAACTCAAACATCTGTAAATAAATACTATAAATAAACGATATGTTATACTTAGTGAACATGTAATACTTTTTCTTTCTGTAGCGGTGAAGTTTGGCCGAATGTCAAAGAAACAGCGGGACAGCCTGTACGCAGAGGTGCAGCGACACCAGCAGCTGTCTCAGGAGTGCATGGTGGGTTTGGGTGGTGGTCTAGCACCACATGACCGGGAAGAGACAGGTGAAGACAGCACACACAGCCGGCCGTACAGCAATGGAGGCTCCAGTTCCAACCTCAGCGACCTGGACGACATCGCCACGCTGCCCGACGGTTTGCTGTTCGACCTGCCGCTCACCCCAGAGGAGGCGAGCGAATACTGCACTCTGGAGATGCTCGGAGGCGGCGGAGGGTCCGGGAGTGCCGGAAGCGGAAGTTGGTCCAATCAGAGCTCTCCAGAGCCCAGCGCTGTAGATTGGACGGAAGCAGCGAGGGTGAAGCATGAGTATATCCTGCCTGAAAACAGTCTTCTTACGCACTCTCTCCTGGGATCTCTACCAGACAACTGCTCTCTGCACGACATAGGTGGATTCTCATTTTATGATTTTTGTCCTTGATTTGTTTAAATCATTATGCTATTATGACAAAATTAAGATGAATTAGATTTTGACATTACGTCAGTAACTATTTTCTTCAGAAATGCTCAGTACTTTAATACAATGAAAAATCATCTTGTGTTGGTAAGGTATTGTTACAGATTTTGTAAAAAAACAAAAAAACAAAAAACAAGAGGTAACACTTTATTTAAGGCCTCCATGTATAATGCATTATCAGATTAGTTTTAATGCATTAATTATACCTTGTAATTCACATATATATGCATTTTTTAAAATAAATGATTTGTATAAAATCTATTTCATCATGCTCTGTATATGTCTAATTATTCAATATACAAATTCTAAGGGGAAATGTGTTAATGTGTGTTGAATTTCTGTTCAGAGCGAATCACTCAAAACGTTGTGAAGTCTCACCTGGAGACGTGTCAGTACAGCTCAGAAGAGCTGAAGAAACTTACCTGGAACGTGTACACACCTGAAGAAACCCGCAGCTTTCAACTCAAGGTACATCATTATCATATTACATGACATATTAGACAAATACATAAATATATGGTCAATCATGCATTTGTCTCTTTGCCAACGGATGCATTAATAATCTCTGTGCACTTAGTCTGCAGAGTGGATGTGGCAGCAGTGTGCCCTGCACATTACAAACGCCATCCAGTACGTTGTAGAGTTTGCAAAGCGCATCTCTGGATTCATGGACCTCTGCCAGAACGACCAGATCATCCTGCTCAAAGCAGGTCAGTGCTGTCCTTGTCTAACACGGATTACAGATGAGTAATCCCAGATTATACTACAGATTTCTCACTCGCATCACTTTATCCACTCACTGCTGTGATGTGGCATTTCTGATGTGGCCCTGGGCGGCCGTTCAATCTCTTTATTAGTTTAAACACATTTGCTAATGTTCTAACACCTTTCCAGAACACAGTTGGTTTCATACTACAACCAGAATACTCAGAGCAGACACTGACATGCAGTTCAGATAATGGCAAACACACACACACACAAAAATAGTGTTGAGTGCAATTTGCACAGTGCAGTTTTCAACATTGTTTCAGTTTTTTGCGATATAAGATGTATAGCCACAACTGCAGGAAAAATAAGAACAAGCTTTTTTACTCTAAGAAATAAAGACTCTTAATATAAAGCTCAGAGTACTCAGAGAGAGAAAAAAGCAAGAACAAGCCTATTTCTGCTAAGGAATTGAAAAGGGTAATTACAATTTATCTCACATTTCGAACTTTTTCTTGAAATTCTAAGATTAAATCTCACAATTCTGACTGCTTTATACATTCCATTGTAAAAATAAGTTGGAATTCTTCTTTTTAAAATACCTGTGTGCCGACTGCACTGTGTTGAAAAATATACCTGGATAGAATGCATTTCTTCATTATTTTACCATCAATCAATGATTTTCTGATTCTAGAGTTAAAAAAATATGCACAGACACAATAACGTAACAATAACTGGATTGTGGGAGGAATAATTGCGTGCAAAAGTGCTGCAACTGTTTTGTGAATCTGCCCCACCGGATTCAGTTCTGTCCATGTTTATCGGTGTTTGATCTTGAAACTTGCATTAACGTTTGTCTCCTCTTGTGTTTGTTTCTCCAACATTCTGTCTACTACTACTCTTTGTGCTTACCGTATGAAAAAAAAAAAACCCTTCACTAAACAATTTTTACTGAATGTCGTTTAAAACTATCACAAACACAATTAATTTTCATTTTTATGGTGTTTGATGTTCCCATATTTGGAGAAAATTTATAATTGTTTTTATTTTTTGTCTATTTTTGCATGGTGGAGCATATTCCCGCTTTTCCTTCCCCTCCCTTGCACTCTTTTTTCTCTATCTTTCTGTGTCTGTCTTTTTTTTGTCCTCTGTCTTTTCTGCCTTTCCCCCCCTTCATGTTTTTTTTTGCCGCTCTTTCTCTCTATTACTGTTCCAGGATGTCTGGAGATCCTGCTGATCCGAATGTGCCGTGCTTACAACTCTTCAAACAACACGATGTTTTTTGATGGCAAGTTCGCCAGTCCTCAGCTCTTCAAAGCTCTCGGTGAGTGTCTGGATATCTACAGAATTGGATTCAAGTATGAAAGTATTGTAATTTATTGTAACCGTGGTTCCAATTGCTCATAAAATCAAACACTGCATTATAAGGTGTCTTACAGGGTACATAACTAATGCATTTAAACAAAGCATTATATAGAAAGTGTAATCCCTTTTAAATACACTGACCTGTTATATTTGCTTAAATGTGCAACACACAACACATTCATTTGGAGTTCACTTAATAATCCACAGGAGAGAATGGGCACAACCAAACACAAATCCAATCGATAACAGACAAAGGAACATAAGGGAACACAGACTTAAGTAATAGAAACTTAATTGGGAGAACTGAAACAGGTGTAGAGCTAATAATATCAAAAACCATGGAAACAAACAAGGCAGGTGAACAGAAACACAGAAAACTAAACCAAAACATGTGACAAAAATGTATTACAAATGCAAAATAACATTTTTGGTACAATGTAATTAGGGCATGTGATAGCAGTGTAGCAGCAAACTGCTAATTGAAATTTATACAGTTCCATAATGTGAAACTATCTGAAAAAATAAATAAAATAGTAGGCAGTATTGAGTATTCCACTTTAAACGCATCCTCTTTTACCTTATAATGCAAAACACCAGCAGCCTCTTAAGAGAAAGAGCAGAGGCGTCATGAATCAATAAGCCACAAGAGCAAATGGGTTTTTAACCCAGTAAGTGAATACAAGCGATGCTCTGGTGAATAATCGCTCATTGAAGTTAAATGGAAGCATTGCAGAAAGCACTCTTGACACACACTATATCAAATAAAAACCCGTATTCTTGGAATAAGTTTGTAGAATGATTTACAGATTGTACCACTTCTTTATTTTATTAGTTTCATTGTTTAAAGCATGAAATGAAATTCATAATATATACTTTCTGAATGCATGTTACAGATCATATTGTGAAAACAATAATCCATGCATGTTTGATTTGATTTGTATTTTTAAATGACTTTTTTTAAAGTAATGTTTAATTAAAATAAAATAACTGCATCTTATGACTTTTGATGTTAGCAGGACTTCTCCAGTCATTATTAGTCTGCTTGAACCAAACTTCTCCAAGCTGTCATCTGCCTTTACTTGCATCTCAATATCCAATCAACTGCCAGTACATTGAATTATGTGCCTGTCATTTTTCTTTTTTGATAATCCATTATACTCTGAAAAAAAAGATCTGAGAAACTTCAAATGCAGTATTCCTGTTATGATAAAATGCACAATACAAACAGAGAGGCCAACTGTAATATTCATGCTAAAGCAAAGCTTGTTGTTCTTTATTGCTTAAATCTCTGTTATTCTCACAAATAACCCAAAGCTTTGTACCCAGATCATCTTATAATTTCGTTTAGAGTGATTGGAACCCAATAGATCCATTAAATAGTTTAATGCAAAATCAAAAGAGCAAATTATGGCCCTCAACGGAAATGTAATTAGTTTTTTCATCTTCAGCATGGTAACCAGGATGTGTGCTGTATGTTTATGTATTTGTAGGGTGTGCTGACCTGGTGAACGCCGTCTTTGAGTTGGCTAAAAGTCTGAGTCGACTTCAACTGAGTGATGAGGAAATCGCTTTATTCAGCGCTGCGGTTCTGCTGGCTCCAGGTGAGACTCTCGCACGCATTTCCTGAAGCAAAGGTTTATACGGCTGGGTTTATGTGCTCTTGGAAAAAGAAATATGTGCCAGGGTCAGACTGGAATACGAGAATAAAATGAGACCCATTCTCACAGTTTGAAACCTCTGCTCTGTTTTGCTCAGACCGGCGGTGGTTGACAGATTCTCAGCAGGTGCAGAAGCTCCAGGAGAAAGTCTACGTGGCTCTTCAGCACAGCCTGCACATGAACGGAGCCACTACTGAGAAACTGGATAAGGTGAGGAATCTGTTTGACTGAAACTGGTTCGGCACAAAATTCTGACCCCAAAAAAGTGGAAAGTGGAAATTGTAATATGTGTTAGATTATGCATACATATTTGAATGGTTAAGACTACCTGTACATAGATGGACAAACTACAGTATATTTTAGGATTCCGAGTCCGCCACTGATATTAATATAATAATGGGTGTAAATTAAATGGATTTAACACAGTTGCATATAATTGAGTATATATACATTGACTATTGAATTCAAATTGTCACAATTTGCAAAATATGCATTTTTTTTTTAAGAAATTAATACTTTTATTCAGCAAGGTTACATTAAATTGATACAAAAGGACAGTAAAGACACTTATAATGTTACAAAAAGTTATATTCTGCAGATAATCCTGAAAAAAACTGTCACTGTTTCCACAAATATATGAAGCAGCACAACAGTTTTCAACACTGATAATGAGAACATTTTTATCAAGCATCAAATCTGATTTCTGAAGCATCATGTGGCACTGTACATTAGTAATGATGCTGAAAATGATTATTTCCTCACAGGAATAAATTTAACATAGAAAACATTACAGAATAGAAACATTCACAACAAATTGTAAGTTTTACATTTTAATAATATTTCATAATATCACAGTTTTACTGTATTTTTGATTGAATGAATAAAGTCAAAAAAAAAAAAAATCTTACTGACCCCTAAACTTTTGAATGGTGGTATAACTTGTGTTTGTGAACTAATGCAAAGGTCATGCTTAGATTATTTGATCTCTTGTGTTTGCAGATGGTGTCCAAACTACCGCAGATGAAGTCCATCTGTAACCTGCATATTGACAAGCTGGATTTCTTCCGCCTGGTTCACCCGGAAACAGCCTACAGCTTCCCGCCTCTCTACAGGGAAGTGTTCGGCAGCGAGATCAATTTCCCTGACTCCACCAACAGTTAGAGAGCGGGAGATAGTGAGGGAGAGAATGACAGAGAGTGTGAAGGGGAAATCACGAGCGAGTTTTAAAGCAAGAGAGGCTATTATATGTAAAATCAGCATTTCAAACGAACACATTTAAAAACCTCCAGGGAGAATCCTCAATCTATTGCAGCACTTTTAGCATACACACACACACAATACACTACAAACATACACACCTAACCTGCTGCAAACACAGGGCCAGCGAACTATATCACAAAACATACTCGTATAGGGATTATTCCTGGAGTTGTGCTCTCAGAACTGTTTTTATTTCATGGAAACACTCCGAAATGATCTTTTATGTACAGATGTACAGTATGCTTGCAAAGGCCCTTTGTCCCATCTTGAAGATGTCTAAGCATGCAACTGTTCCTTCTGCATCTGTAGACAGAGGTATTTCAAGGAGTTTTATAAGAGGTTTTATCATTTTAATAGTTTTACAGGATCAAACTGTCCTCCACATGAACATTCAGGAGAGCACAACACTTTTTACTGAAGCGAATACAACATACCAGATAACGTCATCCGTCCTTCGCCGCTGAATCACTCTTTAAGCACTACTACTGCTTTTTTCCTCCCTCTCCTGTCGTTTTTTTCACCCTCGGACGAATCATGAATGTATCCCAAAAGCACTTATTTTGATTTGAGACCGAATGTACACAATGCACTTTTGGTCTTGCATTATGCTTAATGAGACTTTATGACAATCCATTTAAAATAATAACAACAAAAAAACTGATGTGCCCAGATTGTTTGTTAAAAATGAAGGGACCAATGTTAACAGTGCTATGTTAAAGGAATGTTCCACATTAAATACAAGTCAAGCTCATTTCTAAGTTTAAAATAATAAAACATTTTCTTTTTTCAAAATAAGATATTTAGAATTTTTTTTTTTTCATTTTGAATCATCTCATTTTGTTGAAACGAACACAAACAAGTATGGACAGAAAGGAAAGGAAGCCTATGGGGCAGCTGTACAGTTCTAAAACAATTAGCCCTTACAGTGCTTAACTGTATCTGAGCATCTGAGTTTAACTTGTAGTTAACCTTGAATATTCCTTTAAAGCTATTTAAACAAACCAGAAATCATTAGTGTGCTAAACTCTTTTCTAATGTGCAATAGATGTCAAGTTTTTGCAGTCATGGCCAAACGTTTGTGAACGCCTTTTGTTACAATAACGCAACTGCAACCACAAAATCCTCACTTTAACAGTTATTTACATGATCTCATACCTCATATTCAGCAGAATTTTACACATTTAGGACAGTATTAAACTCTAGTAAACAACGTCTGAGTGCAGCAGTGCTTAACGGGACATCATTATATGCAAAAGAGATATATATATATATAAGGGGTTTGCAAACTTTGGCATGACTGTAAAGAATAGAGTGCATTAATGCCTGTTCACTTTTCAGCAGAGTTGGTTTCGGAAGTGTTTTTTTTTTCTATTCATTTCCCATAGGGATTTAAAAAAAAGGTTTTGTTAAAGCCTTACAAGCCTTGAACTGAACTAACCAGCTTCAAGAAGAAATTACAACATTACAAACTTTTAGTTGAAGCAGAACTGTATTGTAAATTTGACAAAAAACAATACTTAATGGCCTTAGTGAGGGGAAAAAACTACAATAGCAAGCACTTTTATTGAAAATAGAGTTAAAAATGATTGTGAAATTTAGAACCATTATTTTTAAGTTTTGGGTTTAACCAAAAGAAAATATATTTAAAGTCTATTTCAGAATTTGCACACATATATATATATATATATATATATATATATATATATATATATATATATATATATATATATATATATATATATATATATATATATATATACACAAATATTTAAGTATTTTGACTGATTAATGTCATTTGTGTACCCTGCAAGTTGTTTCGCTGAGATTTGCCTTTGCGACTCTCTGATTGGTGAGATTGTTCTCATAGAATCATGGGTAATGTAGTTTTTCATGACAAATTCCGCTGTTAAACAGAATTATTGTCAGGGTTGCCAACTCTCACGCATCTGGCATGACAGTCACGCTTGGACTTCAGTGTTAGATTGATGCTTAAAACGTGAGTCTCACGCCAGATGCGTGAGAGTTGGCAACCCTGTTATTGTAAGCATAATGTGAAAAAGATTGCTTTACCAAAGTACAAACCATCAGTTAACAACCTCAGAGCTGGTTAAAAGCTGTAATTGTTACTTCCGGAACCAGACTGTTGCACTCTATACTGGCAAATACAACATTTGACACAGTTGTTCCACCCACACATGCTGTTGTTTGCTCAGGCACATTTTGACAGTGTTTGGTGCTGCACCTTATTTTTTATTTTTATTTTTTCATTTTAATGCAATGAGAAACCTCAGTCCAACATCCCCCCTTCCCTTGTAAATGCCACTTTAGAATAAATAAAAGTTAAATGTTCATTTAATTTACATGGACATTTCTAAAAGATTATTTTGAATAGGAATGTACATAAATTAGTATATTTAGTCAAGAAAGAGAAAGGCAAAAAGGTGGAGCAGCAAGAGAAATGTTTAAAAAACGAATGAGCCAGGACTTTTCGAGTTCCTCCAGCATGTGCATGGGAATACCAGACCCAAAAGATGAACTGGCATGGATTTTGTTTCAGGAACTGCCCTCTATAAGTGATCCAGATGGAACACTTACAGGAGACGGACAGTTATTCTGACAGCCAAACTGGATGGTTCTCTGGGACACACACAGAGCTGGGGTGACCCTGATGACCCCAGCCTGATGTTATGAGACACTTCCTCCAATAGGATCACCTGTCTGGTGGGCTTCACATGCTAAAGCATTTTCACAAACCCTGAAGAAAAGAACGAGAGAAACCAATTCAAAAGCTCAGTCCAGAAGGTTTCGGGGAACAGATATGCCACTTGCATCTGGTGGCCAATGTGATTTCTGTTGTATTATTTTGTAATTTGTTGATAGCATCTCCTTTTGTCCATTTCTGTGGCTTTGGATCGTATCCTTCCATCCTATTTTTCCATACTCTTGCACCAAAACAAAGATTCGACAGAGTTCTCTGCTATCGAGGTTCACTGTATTGTTTATAGTACTACTATATATACTACACAACTGGTTAACGCGATTCATTTGAATGAATGAGCTTGTATTCTGTATGAGAGATCAGGTGTGGTCTTGTATCTCCATTTTTAATGAACAAGAGGAAATCTGTCTTCTTTTGTGTGCCCAGCATTACAGCACCTCACAACAAGGAGTGTAGCCTGCCCTTGTTTAAGAATGAGAAGTATGGGAATTCTGTCTGTGTAATGTATTTTTAAATGTGTTGTTTTGACAATCCCCACCTCTAGGCCTTTGGTGCATGCTTTCCTGTAAAGAGGAAATTGTGTTTGTCTCATTCAGTCACCCTGGAAAGCAATTTCTGTGGTTTTATGTCTATTTCGTTTTTGTAGAAGAAATGTTTCTGCTCTGTGTTTTACACACACACACGCGCACACACACACACACACACAAAAAGATTTATTCTCAGGGAGATGGCTGGTCTCTGTCTCACCAGTATCCTCTGCCAACTACACACACACACACACACATTATGCACACATACACACTTTGCACCGAATAGGAGACCCGTATTCTTGATCACTGTGTCCTGTAGCTATATTTAAATATATATATATATATTTTTGTGAATGTCAATCACAAAGTGTCAAAGACCTTTCCTCTTTCTGCTAATGTACTATTACAGGTTATTTTAGCCTGCATTATAATACACAGAATATGACTAAATGAAAGAAAATGAAATAAAAGAAATAAAAAGTAAAGATGGATTTTATTCTTGAAAAATAAATGTTGTCGCTTGTGATTTGTCTAATTCACTGAATTTTATTTCAGCCTAATTTCAGTTCAGCTCAATCTCATACAAAAATATAATATAGGTGGGGATAGGTGCTTTTGTTATGGGGTCTTTTTAATATATGTGTAAAGAAATGTATGCATTTCAGTGAATTAATAATGTCTGACTGCTGTTTTAACTGAAAACGTAGTAACAAACTCTTAAACACACAGGCACACACAAATCTTAACCCGGAAGCTGGAGAGTTTGTATCTCTGCAAGCATCGCGACGCACTCAATCTGCCAGGCAGATCAGATAGTTACGCCTCATTATTATCTCTTCTATTGTCAGAGATACATAATAAAATACCTACAACAATATGAATTACGTAATATAATTACATTGCAAACTTAACTTAAAAGAACGTAATATGTTTAGAACAGGGAGCTTCTGAAACATGCTACTGTGAACGATGAAATTCTGACGTTGGCAACCAGTCGACCAATCAGAACACTCTTATTATGCGCGACGCGTGTATGAGAGCGTTCTAGTTGCGTCGCGTCGAAGTGTAGATGCAGGATCAAACTGACATATCAGGAAGAAGAGATTGCCGGAGTTTTCACAGTTCTCTAGAAGTCTAGAGTTTCGTTTTTAAATACTGGGTGAATTAAATTAAATCTTTAGTTGATAAAGCAAAGGATCCGACGCAAAGATGTCTGTTGCCGGACTAAAGAAACAGTTTTATAAAGCGAGTCAGGTGAGTGTTTCCACGTCAGCTGCTACACGAACGTAAACCTACAGACTAGATACAGCAATAAACAAATAATATACTGTAAGTTACAAAGAAACATTTCTTTTGTCAGTTCCAAATGTTTTAATGTATTTCTTCTGCTCAGGTAAAGTAAAAGTTAACATGCTGTGTAGTTAGTGCACTACCTAGACAGCATATTAGGCCACCACACATGCGTTTTTTTAACGCGTTGAAGCAGGCATCTCGTAAGATTTTGAGACACAATCTCTGTACATTTTGTTTATAATTATGACCCTTGACCACAAAACCAGTCTTAAGTGTACATTTTTCGAAATTTAGTTTTATACATCATCTGAAAGCTGAATAAATAAGGTTTCCACTAATAGGATATGACCATATTTGTCAGATATACTGTACAACTATTTCAATATCAGTAATCTGAGAGTGCAAAGAAAATCAAAATATTGAGAAAATAGTTTTTATATATTTACAGTAGGTAATTTACAACATATATTCATGGAACATGATCTTTACTTAATTTTTTTAATGATTATGGCATAAAAGGAAAATCTATCATTTTGGCTATCGCTGCAAATATACTGGTTTTGTGGTCCAGGGTAACGTTTAATATTTTTTATATCTAAAATGTATATCTAGTATTTAAGAGTGAAAGCTTTGTTTTGCAGCAAAACCCCACGGATGTGTCACCCAGTAGTTTATTAGAGCATCTCTACAATAACTTTATGAGTAAACTAAGCTTATGTATTTCCAAATGAAGTTAAGTCTATAATGTTAGATCTATAAATAGATTTCCTGTAAAGATTTGTATAGCCATCTACACATATGACACTATCAGAGAGTTAAAAGTTTGTTCACTGCAGAATCATGACTTAAACATAGCTTGTACCACACTGACCAACATGCGGTTAACAGCTCGGATGAACTTTACATTTATACACTGTGGGTTTTGAGCAGGAAGCACATGCATTTTATTAGCAGATTACTCACTTTATTCAGCTGGTGATGCATGGTGATTATTTGTAATGTGCTGAGAAAACATTCATTTTCTATACTGTACCAAAACATGCCCAGGTCACAGTCAAGAGGTAAAATATAAGAATTATTATTTTGCATAAACAAAATCAAGCCTATTTTTAGAGCATTGTGATATTGTTCTCATGATGATTGTGCATATTTCCCTCTCAAATTATTTTTACTGTAATGCAACAATCTCATTCTCATTTCCATCATGCACATTTTTTTTTTTTTTTTTTTTTTTTTTTTTTTACAAAATACTGTAGTACAATGATTCACTTATTATTCATACTTAATAATACTTAACTTTACTATAGTTAATTTCAAGAATTGAATTTATGTTTTTGGCATCAGCAAGTCAAACATTCCTTTACCTGCTTAAGCAAAACAAGTCTGGCATGCACTGACATGTTGCAGAAGAATCAGGCCCAGCATCTTGATGTCAGAGAGGAGGTCTTACAGTCCATGAGCTTCATTACAAAAAAAAAAAAAAAAACAACACCTAAAGCCCGCAGGGTCAAAATGCAGAACTTCCTGGTATTCATAGTTACTAAAGACCAAGTCATTTTTAATTTTTGGCTTGTGCCTGTTTTTACAGACAGCATGTTTCATCTTGTTCTCATGTCACATTTTGAGGTTGAATAGGATTATTTTGTCTATTTACTTAAAGCATATAAAACAGGAGTTATTTGTGGTAAGCTGAATTCTTGAGAGACAAATCATGCATATGGATTCTACTAAAATATTCTCACAGTTATAAAGTATTTAGTTATAAATGTAAACTAGCTGAAAATGTTCTCACCCTCAGGCCTATGTAGATTAGTTTTTTTAGAACAGATTTGGATAAATTTAGCTTTCCATCACTTGCTCACTAATGAACCCTCAGCAGTGAATGGGTGCCGTCAGAATGAGTCCAAACGGCTGATCAAAACATCACCATTTTTCACATGACTCCAGTCAATCTTGTGAAGTGTAAAGCTGCATATTTACAAGAAATATCACAATCAAGCACAATTTACAACTGAAAACCATCCGAAACAGTTCTAAACAAATATGTGAGTGAATTTTGTTGTGAGAGGACAACACTGGAGGAAGGATTATTATGGATTTTAGTCTCGGGTTTTGGCCTGAAGCATAAAACCTCTTAATGATGGATTTGTTACTTAAAGCTTTTCACCTCACTAGATGTTAACTGATGGACTGAAGTGGTATGGGTCACTTGTGGATTATTGTGATGTCTTGGCTCTTATTCTGATGGCACCCATTCACTGCAGAGGATCTAAACCTGTTCTGATGAAGAAACAAACTCATCTACTATTTAAATGTACTGAGGATGAGAACATTTCTATTTTTTGGGTGAAAAATTACTTTAACTATATAATGGCACAATGTAAGGCAGCCGCCAACGACATCATCAACAGACATTTACTAACTGTGCAGTGCTTTGTGTTTGCCGCTCCTGTTGCAGATCCCAGCATTGCTAATTGTCCCGCTTTCTAACTGTTTTTAGAAGCAATCTAGTTATCACATTATCTGTGCAATAGAGATCCCTGCTTTGATTTCATCTAGCCTTGAAAAAGGCCAACTTTATATATACAGTTTGTTAACAGTCAAATATTTACAGGTGTGCAAAGAATTCACTGTGTTTTAGTCGTTAGACTGGATTCCTGTTCACAGCATACATGCCCAACAAATAGACAGTTTTCTTTCAGCCTATTTCCTGTTTTTTGGCTTTAGGTGGCACTTACACTTATGGGCTGACAAGCAGGTTTTTTTTATTTTTTCTTTCTTTCTTTTTGAGAAGTGTATACTGTATCCAATATCTCTTGCATTGTTAACTTCTATCACAATATCTTTGAACTGAACTCCCATGCAGGCTCTTATATTACCTATTGTGTAAAAGTGATGCCTTTGTTCCACAACAAAGCTCTGAAAATCAGTAAAATCAGATATCAAAATATTAAACAAATTCTACAGAACACAGACAAATCTAGTATGTTTGTAATTCTATGTATATTGTTATAATATCAGTTAATACCAGCTATAATAAAATATAATTATTGTAATTAATCAGGATTGATCAAAAATCGACAATGATTATGTATATATTGATAATGTGTATGACAAAAAAAACAACAACTCTCAGTTCTGATTACTTTGAATGCAATTTTAAGATGAGAGCCATAAAATTAGATGAACTGCTATAATATATATTCTGTAACTGTATTTAATTTAGCGTATTATAGAAACGTGATCTGTATGATCAGTATCTGTGTCCACACCTCCATCTGAATCATATTAGGCCGTTAGTGACTCTGGGTCGTACAATAGTGCCTCTGTATGAAGTACAGTCAGTCAAACACACATGGACACGTGTTCCTCTCCGAAGACTGGGTGTGTGTGAAAGTCAGAGAGCTGTGAAAATCTGGAGAGTGGCAGTCGGAAGTTTGAGTTTTACTGTGAAACTTTCACACTTACTGTCTCTCAGCTTTTAGTCTTGAAATCTTGCTTCCAATGCTGTCTTGCAAAATGAACTCTCACAAACACTGCTTTGTTGTTTTTGCAGCTTATGCATGACCAGTTCTGTCAAAAAATAAAAAATTAAAATTACATGGAAAACACTAAAGCATTTTGATACTTTAACAGTTAACAAAAACACTAAACCGTAAAGATCATTTAAAACAATGATGATTACTGATGGATCGTGCCACCCAGACTGCTGTGTGGTCTGTTTGAATATTTTCCTTTGGGATCATCTTGATACACAAAAGGCTTCCTGTTTATTGGAAGAAAATACCCCATACATGCTGTTTGTGTTTGAAGAGAGTTCAGCTCATAAAGGAGTGCTTTTGTGTGAAACTGAGTGTGTAATCATTTGTGCCGCCCATACAGGAAGTATCATTGACGAACAACAGGAAAAGCTCCAATGGGGAACTCTCAAAGGGCCCTTAGACTCTATTCCTGACTGAATTTCTTTCCTTTCCTTTGCTGTACTTACTGTAGTGTTGTGAGTAGTGATTGCTAGGGCTAACGAGAAGTGTGCTTTTAGGTCTCTAAGCGATTGGACTTTCAATTTTCTCCTGGTGGTCAATAGAATTCATTTAATGTGGCTAAGAAATTGGTTTAAATCACATTGCAATCCACCTACAACACCCTAGTGACATGGTGGTGATCTTTACATAAGAAAGTGCCATTCATATTTTCTATGTAAAACAGTTTCTGAGATCTTAATTTTCATGAAGATTCTTTTATAAGTTTTGATTCGTTTATTTATTATCAAATATAGTGGAGAGTGGATGAAATAAAAGGTTGAGAAGGGGAAAGAACAGACACAAATATGCAACACCCACATGAGCACCAAACCACAAAGTATCAGGGTTATTCAATAATAATAAAAAAATAATAATAATTTATAAATAATAAATATATAATACAAATAAACTTTACATTAACTGAAATATATATATATATGTGTGTGTGTGTGTGTGTGTGTATATATATATATATATTCATATGTTGGTTTTATTCTGTTTACTCCTGGGATTTATTGCTGCTGTCCCTGCTCTCATCCATGCTAGGCTGCATGGATGCACAGGGAGCCAATCCAAACTGTTTGCTAATTGTCAATTATTGACGATTGTTAGTTTGTCACTGTTTAAAAATAGTGGTCCTGACAGAAGTAAAATTTTACTGCATATGGAAGATGCTTGTGTGAACACACTCTCAAAAGTCTCTCACTCTCAAATTAAAACGTATTTTAAGCTCTTTACATGCCGAACACTATTGCTTTTTCCATCTCGCTCTTTAACGTGAACTGAAAGTGCAGCAGATAATTGGATGAAGAGCCTGAGGCTTCAACATAAGAGATGATGAAAACTGATGCCTGTCTCCTTGACTTTACATTTGCAAACCAGTGAATGTTTCTTGTATTTTAGTACTTTATCATGCAAACTCACTAATGTGTCAGAAATGTGTTTTTTAATAAGTCTTGTTGCTCATGTGTGTTTCTTGAAGGATGATCACTTTTCTTGGCTTTCAATTCTAAAAGAATGTTGCAAAGAAATTTCTGTAAGGGTTGGGGAATAGAAAATAGCATTAGTTAGACAACAAAACCAACATTATGCCTATTGAAATGAGTCCTTGTACTGATAGAAGTAGCGACGTGTGTGTTTCAGATGATGAGTGAGAAGGTGGGAGGCGCAGAAGGAACCAAACTGGATGAGGACTTTAAAGACCTTGAGAGGGTAACACATTTTTAACATTCATTTTGCAATTTCAATGTTCAAGTTCTCCTAAATACAATCTCAACTTCCTCTTTTTTCTACTTACTGAAATAAATTTAACAAGAAAATTGACCAGAAAACATCCTCTACACAACCACAAAGATCTGACTGACTGACCAAAACAAAATCATTGTGAAAAAAATGAACTAGCAAATAATTGTATAGGATATGAATGAAAAAAAAGTGGCTAATACCACTTCCACCCAAAGTATATTAGCTATTCATAACCAGAAGTTCCTCCACCTAGAGAAGTAGCCCCAGGTCAAAATGACTACTCGTACAACTTTACAATTTATAAGTAACATTTTACTACATAATTCCAGTACGAGCTTTAACATTAATACAAGCTTCACATTTCTGGTTTAAAAAAAAATATATATTTGCATTATTTTCTGTGGTAAACCACAGCATGCCACAGTCTGTTGAGTTTAAGGAACCCAGAATATTACTTTAACTTCGTATCAGTCAGCTTCCTGAATGGCTGTTGTTTTAGTAGGTGTGCCCAGTGCAGATTGTTCCAGGTCTGTCTGTAAGAGCTTTAAATGAACGATTAATGAGCTGCCTCTGTTGACAGTGTGATGTATAGACACACACCTGTTCTCTGACATGTGCTTCACAGAAGGCTGACGTCACCAGCAAAGCCATATCAGATGTGCTCTGCAAAACTACCGAATACCTGCAGCCTAACCCAGGTGAAAACATCGACTAAATTAAAAAGAATTGCATTACGTCTCTTGTTCACCAATGGATCATCTGCAGTGAATGGGTGCCGTCAGAATAAGAGTCCAAACAAGCTGATAAAAACATCACAATAATCCACAAGTAATCACACTTACTAATTGAAAAAACTGTGTTTGTAAGGAGGAAAATTGATTATTAAGATGCTTTTAATTGTAAACCATTGTTTTCTGATGGCACACATTAATTGCAGAGGATCCATTGCTGGGCAAGTGATGTAATGCTAAATTCCTTAAATTTATCTTGGAAAGCAGGATTAGTTTTTTCATGAACTATTTCTGTTAATGTATCTTGATTTAATTATGTTTAGAGATTTATTCTGGAAAACGAAAAAAGAATAAGGAATTATTTTTTGTAGTGTATATTTCTTTTCATACATCTGTCTGTCTGTTTTGTACTACAGTGTCACGATCGAGGCTGACCATGTTGAACACCATGTCTAAAATGCGCGGGCAGATGAATAGCCCAGGTTACCCGCAGGCAGAAGGACTTCTTGGAGAGTGTATGCTCAAATACGGCCGAGAAATGGGAGAGGACACCAACTTTGGTGAGAGGGGCGTTATTTCTTAGAATAAGTAATTCGAAACAATTTTATTCATTTTTTGCCCAAAGCATAAAAATCATTCTTGCAGTAACATGTACCAGCACAAAGTATTCAGGAAACAAAATTCATCATCTCATTATTAGAGACCTGTCAAACATCTGTGATTAATCTTTTTGATATAAGTGTATTATATTTCTTCGTTTATACAGCTATTCTAAGATTTTTTAAATTATTATTATTTTTTTTAATTCATGCATGTTCTCCACCAAATCTGTAGGTGGTGCTTTAGTGGAGATGGGAGATGCCATGAAGAGACTGGCAGAAGTGAAAGACTCTCTAGACATTGACGTCAAACAGAACTTCATTGACCCTTTCCAAGCTATAGTCGACAAGGACCTGAAAGACATACAGGTGGAAAACTGCAATCAGTTGCACTCTAAAAGTTTTATTCATATAAAGGGAACATCAGATGCCCATTTTCCACAAATTGGTTTGAATTTTTAGCGTCTTGATGAAATATCAACAACATATTTTGGTTCAAATTCATCTGCATCCTCAGCATCCAGCATACAACTTTGGGGCAGAAAAATGCTAATACGGGAAAATCCGTCAGCGCTCGTGGGCGGGGCCTGAGCAGTATGACATCATACTGTCCGAAAAATCTAACTGCTTGATAATTGAGAATGTTTACGTTTTTTGGGGATTAAATGAAAAGGAGTAAATGGAACTTTCTTATATTCAAGATTCATTGCAGACAAATTGAGATATTTCAAGAGTTTTTTTGTTTTATTCAATTCTTAATTTGGTATCTCAATAAATTAGAATATTCCATTTTGAGCTTGATTAGTTTGATTAATTTTGAGTATAAATACTGGGTACCTCCTGGGCTAGTTAAGAACATGCAACCACAATTATGGGAAGACTACAAACTTGACAGTTGTCCAGAAGACAATCATCAACACCCTCCAAGGTCATTGCTTAAAGGGCTGCCATTCACAGAGTGCTGTATCAAAATATATTCATAGAGTTGACTGAAAGGAACTATATTACAGAGTTTGTGTGCAGTGAATGTAGAATATAAGAAAGTTTGCTTTTTTGAAACTTTTCCATGATATTCAGATTTTAGAGATGCACCTGTAAAAGTGATGGTTGCATCCGATGTCCTCTTTATATATTTATGAGTCATGGGCTAAAGGTATTAGCATTTGTTTCATATTGTAATTATGGGCTGTTAGTAATGACAATTATGCTGTTCCTCAGCATCATCTGAAGAAACTGGAGGGCCGTCGACTGGATTACGACTACAAGAAGAAGCGTCAGGGGAAGATTCCGGATGAGGAGCTCAGGCTAGCAGAAGTGAAGTTCGAAGAGTCCAAAGATGTAGCTGAAACCAGCATGCAGAACCTTCTGGACACTGACGTAAGTTCACTTCAGCTGATTAGAGTCTGTGAGCACTTCCTTTTTAAGATGCTGAAAGGTTCAGATGTATGGATCTTGAGCTTTGGTCTTGTTCTTGACACTTAGGGTTTGGTTTATTTTTGGCTGTTTATGTCACAAATTGCTTTTGTAAAAAGCACCTGCCAAAACAGCAATGAATATGTTGAGGTATTGCCATTTAACTACAACTACAAAATATCAAAACGATCAAAAATAAAATTACAATAACAAAATACAGTTATACTGTCTAATTATTTTGGTTGCTTAGATTGTTTCAGGTTGCTTAAAGTAATGAGCAATAATATTTAAAGTGATGCTTGCCAGAACGGCACTGAAATTCAAACTAAACGGCCCCGTGTTCAGGACCAGGGAGAGTCATATAATTGCTACAGTAATCCACATTAGTGAGTGCTGGATATTTTCCAGACAGTCCGCTGAGCCAGCACATTTATCAGTCTGTTTTATCGACACTGAACCACAGGCCAGAGACTGTGACAACTTCGGGATGTTTCTGATTATTTGCTACATTGGTATTAAACGCAGGCCTGTAATTAAACAAGTTTGTCAATGTATTCTAACAAAAGGTTCCTCAATTTGCTATCCATGTACCTTGCAAATACCATGGTACAAGACAAGACAAGACAGTAGTAGTCATTCAGTTAATTATACAGTATATCAAAGTAACATGGTATGGCCTGTTCCATGGATTTTCATAAATATTTACTACATTGCAGTACATTTGCATATGACATTAAACTGAAGTATGACTCTTTTTGTGTCAACATAGGAATGTTCATTGTCACTAAAACATTGTCACCTTCCAGTTGTTTTCAGGAGCACGTTTTGATATTTAATTTTTGCATGTAACTTTACTTTTAAATTCTTCAGTATGACTCCACAAAGGGTTAAGTACTAGTTCTAATTTATAGATTCAATATTATTTTTAACATTGGGTTACTTTGATGTTTATGCTGTGGAAAGGCAGTGCTGTTTAAATATCATTGAGATATTATGTAGCTTTTATTATTGTTTTGAATCAGATTTTATTTTTCCACTATAATTTTAAAGTTCTGGTAATTTTGTTGTGCATTTTCGTTATTTTCAAAATATTTTTTTTAATACAAAATGTCTATAGTTTCTATTCATTAATATTTAAGCTATTGAATTAAAATGTTGACTCCGCAACCTGCTGAATTTTTTTTTTAAATGTTAATTTTATTTATTACATTTACATTTAATCATTTAGCAGATGCTTTTTATCCAAAGCAATTTACAAATGAGAACAATAGAAGCAATCCGATCAACAAGAGAACAACAATAGTATACAAGTGCCATGAAAAGTCTCAGTTAGTTCATTTATTTTGGATTTCAGTTCATGTTTATTTTATTTCTAATAACTAGTTAAATTTTATTTTTAGTTTACTATAATACACCTAGCAGAAAGCCACAGAGCGTCCAGTTTGTCATTTCAGAGTTTTAAGGTATATAATAAAGTTTATGCTAAAAAAACAAGAACAAACAGATTACAAGTTTACTTACTGAATGCTGAAGCCCTTGTGATGTAGCAGAAACAGAGATCCAAAGTCATGCATGATGAAGTGTAAAATAAGATTACAGATTATAGCTCTTTGTTGTAAGGCAATAAGATCTTTTCACGTTCTGTATGTGTGTGTTTGGCTGTGTGTTGTGTGTGTGTGTTTGTAGGTGGAGCAGGTGACTCAGCTCGCAGCTTTGGTCGAATCTCAGCTGCAGTTTCACAGACAGTCTATGGAAATCCTGGAGGAGCTGGCACAGAGAATGAGAGAAAGGTTAGAGATGAAAATACATTGCAATCTTCATCACAAAAATAAATATTTTTCATGTCATTCCAAACCTGACATTCTCAAGGTGAAATTTTGATTCATGTTCATGGGCATTTTTTCTATGAGGTTACAATGAATGGTGACCTAAGCTTTCAAGCTACAAATAGAATGCAAAAGCATTGTATCAACAAAATCAACAAAATTGCACATTCTTCAAGTGCTCTGTATATAATACATTTATGTTTTTATTTTTTTGATGACTTTTTTTTTAAGCTTCTTTCTCCTGATAGATGGTTAACTTGTTTGTGTTTGCATGCATTTGTGTTCATGTTTGCGTATGTGCTCTGCAGAGTAAACGAGGCCCAATCTCAGCCGCGCCAGAAACGGATGCCTGCGTCCAGACCCAGCTTTGATTGTTTAGATCAGGAAGACTCAAACGGAGGCTGGAATCCATCTGCAGGTGAGCTCTCCCTGTTCATGTACATAAGACCTCAGTTACTGTAGTTGTGCTGAAAGTTTACTCACTGTCAGGCCATCCAAAATGTAGAGTTTGTTTCCTCATCAGAACACATTGGGAAATGTAGTATTCCATCACTTGCTCACTAATGGATCATCAGCAGTGAATGGGTGCCGTAAGAATGAGAGTCCAAACAGCTGATAAAAACATCACAATGATACACACACCTCCAGTCCATCTTGTGAAGTGAAATGCTGCATATTTGTGAGAAACAAATCCATCTTTGAGACATTCTGACCTTAAAATTGTTGCTTCCAGCTATAACCCATAATAATGCTTCCTTAGTGAAAAAAAGTTGTCTGGTCTGAACCATGAGAGAAATATGAGGTATTTTAAGCATTGTTTATTATTAAAAAAAAAACAAGTCAAAAACAATTCTAAACAAATATATCGGTAAATTTTGATATGAGAGGACAACAGGGGGACTATTTCCCCATAGGGAAAGCACTTTTACAAATTATGGACTCATATATTGTCTAGAAGCAAGCAAACGTATGTTAAAATACCTTAATGATGGATTTGTTTCTTATAAACCGGCAACTTTTCACTTGACAAGATGTTAATTGATGGACTGGAGTGGTGTTGATTACTTGTGGATTATTGTGATGTTTTTGTCAGCTGTTTGGACTCTCATTCTGATGGCACCCATTCACTTCAGAGGATCCACTGGTAAGCAAGTAGGGTAATGCTAAATTTCTCCATATTTGTTCCAATAAAGAAACAAACTCATATACGTCTTTATTTTTGGATTCACTGTTCCTTTAATAATAAAAATGAATCAATAGCAGAGATGATGTGTTTTAACTGTAAATTAAACAACATTTTTGAGGTCGCCTAGATTTGATTTCAATGTGATTTCATCAGGGCATGACAATCTGAATAGTAATGGTAGATATGAAACAACGAAAGCCATTACGTGTGTAAAAGACAGACCTACCATAAGATATGAATGATGCTTTGACTCACACATCACTGAAATTGTTTTTAATCAAGATCAAGGTTAATGGAAATCAGTCAATGGGTCATATTCACTGATTCCCACAGACTTGGAGTTTATTCTCATACAGTCTCTAGTTTCCATGGAGACCAGACAAGAAAAGACAATACAATTGATTAACAAACACATTCCGAACGGAACTCTGCATGTTGTACAGGGTGAATACTGTATAATAGTATTTTAAAACCTTGGCTTTCCAAACCCTGTGCCAGTCTGGCTGCCCAGACAGTCTGTGACTTCCTAAACAGAGTCTTGATTTTGTGTATAATGGAAACCGACTGTCTGAGGTTTCAAGCAGCCTTCCAAGGCACAATAAAGTCATGTCTAATGATCTAGAACAAACTGAAGTGAGCTTTAGACATAGCAAAGCCAATATTTACTGACTACAATGCTTATTCTTACATTCAGCAGTTTCCAGTTGTCAAGCCCAGACTTTACTCAGTACTCAATGCACATCATGAAACATTTGAACATGCTTTGGCTCCGGTGGCATCTGGTCAGCATTTTAAAAAACTTTTTTTTAAATGCAAAATAGTTTTATTTGTGTAAAAATCTTCACACTGGAGAGTTGGATTAATTATAGAGTCAAGAAAGTGATGTTTAAAATCATTCATCACTGAAATTATGTAATTGAATTCATTTTAATTTAAGTTTCAGACATTATGGGCCATATTTTAACGATCAAAACGCAAAGTGTAAAGCGCACGGCGCAGGTGCACTCAGGGCGTGTCCAAATCCTTTTGATATTTTAATTAGGGCCGGGACTCGATTAAAAAAAATAATCTAATTAATTAGAGGCTTTGTAATTAATTAATCGAAATTAATCGCATTTTAATCGCATATAAATATTTGATCTGAGAACAGTGCGACGTAATTTTTTTTTCACATGGATTTATAGAATACCATTGAATAATGACTGAATACATAAGCTTAAGCAACAAAATATTGTTTATTTTTGTTCAGCCAGGTCTAGCAGACCAGTGCAATTTTTGCCATTAAGTGTAGCAATAGCATATTTAGAAACAATTTAGAAATAGTATATTTCAGAAATTCAGGTAGCTTATAGTTGCTGGAACCTTCTGTAAAGTGTTTTTTAAGTAAAACACAATACTGTCAATAACAGTCAGAACATTGGAAACACTGACTATTAGAAAACATCTCTCTGTTGCTTCAGAGGCCATAACATACTAAGTCCAACTCTCAATAACCTTGGTCAAAACAATAAAGAGTTCAACATAAACTGTTGCACCAACAAAATAATACATAGTTCAACATAAAGTGTAAAGTCCACGCTAGCTGCTATATGTTTTGCGTTGAGGTGATACTTGAGGCTCGATGTGCTGCAGTGATATGCGAACGCTAGTTGGTGCTTCAGTATAATCGGTCCGCCGAAACTCATCCAGTGAGAAACGTTCCGCGGTGCAAAAATAAGTTATTAAAAATGCGGGAAAATTTTTTCTGTAACTAATTAATCTTAATTAACGCGTTATTTTTTGTGTAATTAATTAATCTAAATTAACGCGTTAAAGTCCCGGCCCTAATTTTAATGATGGAAAAACGGTTGGCGCGCCAGGGCGCATGGTCTAAACGGGTTGTCCCTATTCTCATGAGTAATGGGTGATTTTGGGGCGTAACGTGCAATAAACCAATCAGAGTCTCACATATACATCTGAAGCAGTACACTTTCGTAGTATGTGTGAAGATGAGCTCGTCATGCATGTTTGTGTAGATGGATGTGTGTTTCTGAAGGCTGTTCCAGCTGGTTTTCACTGTGAAAGACTGTGTGGAGCCACGCAAAGACTGACTATTGTTTTCCCTTCTTTTACGTCAGCGCCCCCCTCCTTTAACAGGACATCTTCACGGCAAAAACGCAATTGTGAGTCACACACAAACAGACATGTTGAAGGCATGGTGAAGGGCTTTTATTCTATGCCTGATTATTTCCAGCTTCAAATCTTACTGAAAATGCCTGAATACACTCACACACATAACAAACCCGCGATGAGCACAGACTGTTATTGCTGTCACAGTTACTGTGATTGTGACACGTTTGGTTTCCCTTCACAAGATTAATCAAACATGCACAGTCTGCCACGTGTTGAATTATCCACTGGGAGCTCGTTTAGCTCAAACATGAGTTATTTATTAAACCCTGCATGAACAGTTTCAGAGCATCTCATCTCGCACATACAGACAAGCTGTTTTTAAACCCAATGATCTGCTTTGCTGTCTGCTGCATCCTAACCTAAATGCAACCCTCTAAGTGACTTATTTGGAGCGCACATAGGCAGCATATACGTTACGATTTGCAGTGATTCCTATACGTTAATTCTAGCATTAATGTGGTTTGATTGGAAGTGTTCAGTGAGTGTTGTCTAGCATGCGGTGGGTTTGGATTGCTTAAAAGCAAATATAGATGGTTTTGGGACCTACATGTTTGGAGGTGGCAAAACGAACTGTCCATTTTCTTTGGTAAATCCTACTTTGGTTGATGTCTTTTGCATAAAAGCTGTTGTGCATATACAGTATTGTTCAAAATAATAGCAGTACAATGTGACTAACCAGAATAATCAAGGTTTTTCGTATATTTTTTTATTGCTACGTAGGTTCAGTAGATTCTCAGAAAACAAATGAGACCCAGCATTCATGATATGCACGCTCTTAAGGCTGTGCAGTTGGGCAATTAGTTGAATTAGTTGAAAGGGGTGTGTTCAAAAAAATAGCAGTGTGGCATTCAATCACTGAGGTCATCAATTTTGTGAAGAAACAGGTGTGAATCAGGTGGCCCCTATTTAAGGATGAAGCCAACACTTGTTGAACATGCATTTGAAAGCTGAGGAAAATGGGTCGTTCAAGACATTGTTCAGAAGAACAGCGTACTTTGATTAAAAAGTTGATTAGAGAGGGGAAAACCTATAAAGAGGTGCAAAAAATGATAGGCTGTTCAGCTAAAATGATCTCCAATGCCTTAAAATGGAGAGCAAAACCAGAGAGACGTGGAAGAAAACGGAAGACAACCATGAAAATGGATAGAAGAATAACCAGAATGGCAAAGGCTCAGCCAATGATCACCTCCAGGATGATCAAAGACAGTCTGGAGTTACCTGTAAGTACTGTGACAGTTAGAAGACGTCTGTGTGAAGCTAATCTATTTTCAAGAATCCCCCGCAAAGTCCCTCTGTTAAAAAAAAGGCATGTGCAGAAGAGGTTACAATTTGCCAAAGAACACATCAACTGGCCTAAAGAGAAATGGAGGAACATTTTGTGGACTGATGAGAGTAAAATTGTTCTTTTTGGGTCCAAGGGCCACAGGCAGTTTGTGAGACGACCCCCAAACTCTGAATTCAAGCCACAGTACACAGTGAAGACAGTGAAGCATGGAGGTGCAAGCATCATGATATGGGCATGTTTCTCCTACTATGGTGTTGGGCCTATTTATCGCATACCAGGGATCATGGATCAGTTTGCATATGTTAAAATACTTGAAGAGGTCATGTTGCCCTATGCTGAAGAGGACATGCCCTTGAAATGGTTGTTTCAACAAGACAATGACCCAAAACACACTAGTAAACGGGCAAAGTCTTGGTTCCAAACCAACAAAATTAATGTTATGGAGTGGCCAGCCCAATCTCCAGACCTTAATCCAATTGAGAACTTGTGGGGTGATATCAAAAATGCTGTTTCTGAAGCAAAACCAAGAAATGTGAATGAATTGTGGAATGTTGTTAAAGAATCATGGAGTGGAATAACAGCTGAGAGGTGCCACAAGTTGGTTGACTCCATGCCACACAGATGTCAAGCAGTTTTAAAAAACTGTGGTCATACAACTAAATATTAGTTTAGTGATTCACAGGATTGCTAAATCCCAGAAAAAAAAAATGTTTGTACAAAATAGTTTTGAGTTTGTACAGTCAAACGTAGACACTGCTATTTTTTTGAACACACCCCTTTCAACTAATTGCCCAATTGCACAGCTTTAAGAGCGTGCATATCATGAATGCTGGGTCTTGTTTGTTTTCTGACAATCTACTGAACCTACTGGTAACTTGTTTGCCACGTAGCAATAAAAAATATACTAAAAACCTTGATTATTCTGGTTAGTCACATTGTACTGCTATTATTTTGAACAATACTGTATGTGTTTGGTCATTTTTATTTTATTAGCACTTTCTAAAAATTGAGTAAAAATGGCTGTCTGTCTTTTTTTCTTGTTCAATAAAGTCACCAATCCCAGGTTGTTTGGTAAGAGATGTATCAGATATGTTAGATAAACTATTGTCTAACATAAAATATATATACAAAGTATGGAAAGAAGCTAGTTTTAAATGAATCCACTTTCCATTTTAACACCAATTTTAGGGTTAACTACATTGCTCAAGTGTTTAACTCCACTGCCAAGATTGTTGTTGTTGTTGTTATTATTATTATTAATATTATTTAATTTATATGCATTTATTAATAGAATCTATCATTATTTAACCTTTTTTCTCACATAAATTATGGCAGTTCACTAAAATTAGTTTACTGCTAGAAATATCAAAACAACACAAAATCAGTGTTTTAAAATGTATTAGATTATTAATTCAATTTAGAATTTTTTGTCATGTATTATTATTCCATTTATATGGTGACTTAAGTTACTTTTTATTAGTATTTAACCTTTTTAATAGCCTAGGATTTCTTTATTGTATTTAGATGTTGAGATTACTTATGTTTATAGCTAGAATAAAAAACAATTACACAATTACAATGTTTACAAAATTTTGTTATGTAACATGGATATATAACAAAGTTCCACTAATACTTTATTAAAATAAAAATGGCATACATTCATTTTTTTTAAATAAATTTCAGAGTAGCCATTAAATAAAACCCTTTTTCATTTGATGTTCCTCATGTGTACTTAAAATAATCTATCTTCTAATAGATATTCTCTCTCTCTCTCTCTCTGTCTCTCTCTCTCTCTCTCTCTCTCTCTTTGCATGTTCACCTATTCTCATTCTTTCTTCTGTCTCCATAGCGACAGATCAGCCCTGCTGCAAGGCTCTGTATGACTTTGAACCGGAGAACGACGGAGAGCTTGGCTTCTACGAGGGTGACATTATCAAGCTGACCAATCAGATAGACGAGAACTGGTTCGAGGGAACCGTGCATGGCCATACCGGATTGTTCCCCTGTACCTACGTAGAGGTGATGGTGCCACTGCGGCACTGATCCCACACAAAACAGGAAGAGGAAGTGCAATGGCAGGTACAGATAGGGAGAAAGGGAAATTCTGTGACTTGTATTTCACTTTGAGCACTTTGACCTCCTGAGAGAGATGTTGGATAATAAACAGTAAGTGTCGGGGGCTATTATTTGTTACTTAGGTCTCAGGTCCAGTGTTTTAGTTCATCTTAGGAAACACTAGCATTCCCCAAAGTACATTAAATATAATTGAGAAGTATGTCAGAGTGTTTGGGAGTGTTCATTGTAGAGGCAAATTGATTTTATTTAGCTATCAGTTTCCTATAATGATGTTACTAAGAAGTGTCTTCTGTTGGTAATCACTGACCTCTAGCGGCCGCATTTGTGTATAACATGTTAAAATGCTTCCTAGCCTTTGTCAATAACTGCTCAGCTCTTTCTGAATGGCGCAAAGCTCAATGTGTTTGTGCAGTTGTTCATTTGAATCTCATGACTGTTTAACTAACCCATTCCCGTTAGCTTTAGTTGTGTGGGTTTGTATCTTTTCCCTTTAAGATATATGCCCCCCCCCCCCCCCAAATATGTAGGCCTATTCTATTATAATTTACTCACCCTTGCATTCTATTAATTTTCTGAACTGCTTTTAGCTTTTGAACACAAAATAAGATATTATGAAGAATGTTGGTTTACAAAATGGCTTACAGTAGCCATTGAATTCCATATTATGGAAAAATAAATTAAAAATAAAAATGCTATGGAAGTAAATGGCTACAGTCAGATGTAGCCATTATTCACAATATTTTATTTTGTGTTCAGCAGAAGAAAGAAACTCATACAAGTTTTGGGCAACTGGAGGGTGAGTAAATGATGTCAAATTTGGATGAACTATCTCTTTAAATGCACTAATGCTGTGCATTAATAATGAGGTGAAGGGAGGTGAACAAAAAGGGAGGTCAACAGATCAATAAACTGTCTTTGCATGAGCATCAACCGGGAGCATTAACTCAAAAATGAAAAATACGTTTTATTTTCTCACCCTCATGTTGTTCCAAACCCATCCAGTTTCATCATATTGAAGAGTCATATTGTTTTGAATGACAGGAGGGTGAGTAAATGAAACTGTTTCTTTAAATGATCACTTCCTGCTTGCAAGTTGTTTTTAAATGATTATGTAAATGAGGGAAATCCAGCTGTTTGAAGAACCAGAAGTACCAGTTTGTATGTAAACATTTTTAGTTTTCTTTTTCAGCATGATACCATTATTTGTTGTTTTTTTCTGGAAAAGAGAACCCTTATAAATCCACTTTTGGACTGTATGTGTTTCTGAGAAGTATAGTGGGACTCACACAATTAAAAACCTCAGCTTACAGATATTACATTATTACAGCTTACATTAGAGCTCAGCGTGGATGTTGAGCTCTTGAAAAGGGAAATTAAGTGCTTAAAGCCCAGATTGTTTGTCTTCTGGATTATTATGGCTTTAATCGGTTTCACTTCCTCAAAGAAGGAAATCAGTAGTTCTTCTATCACTGATTCTAGCTCAGCTTCTAATTCTCAGGGAAAGGTACGTCTACTGTAGTCCGACTGTACATAGAATGTCATTAGGACTCATTCATAATATCTCAAATGTTTAGAATAAAAAACAAAACAAAAAATACATTCTTGCCTAAAGTGCTGACATTTGAAATGTGTTTCCTGAACTGTACCAAACAGATGTTTACATGGTTCTTATACCTTTGTATTTGTGAATTTTACTAGGCTTTTCAATGCATCTTGATGAAATCTTGAAAACTGGGATCAGGCTGTAATTTGTCCAGAGTTACTGTAGTAAAAGTAGAAAATCAGGGCTGTCAGAAAGCATAATGCCCAGTGTTGTGCATCATAGTTGTCACTCTAAGGTCAATAAGGATGTACCACAGCATATTCAGAAAGAATGAGATTTCAGCAGCTAGAGATCCTGCCATCACCTCTTTTAATGTGCCTTTTTTCTCGTTTACTTGCATGATTACATTTGCATTACTGAGCAGGTCAGATTTCATGTGATTCAGTTGTGTAATCCTGAAAGGAAGCAGTGTGACGAGCTTTTGTAAACGCTTGTGTCATTGTGTTTCGGCTGAGGGGTGTTGGTTTAGGGCTTGCTCTTGTAACCCTATTTTACCTTGCGCTGTTTCTTCTAAGCTGCTTCCTACTGTATTACTGTACTCTTAACATCATGCCTGCCTTCTCATGTTGCTTACACTACACTTAACAGTAATAATATTTTATTATTAGAATGTATTATATGAAATGGAAAACATTGTCTGTGCCTCTTATTGGCAATTATTATAAGAATCAAGTTTTTCAGAAAGAATGCTTCTTTGAATCAGTATTTCCTGCATAATCCATTTGTGATTTATTTTTTATTATAAGAATGTGCAGGGTTAAGAGAATATTGTATATTTTCATTTTAAATAAAGTTGAAAACTATAGCTGTCTGTGTTTACTGTTGGTCAGCGATCACTTTGAGCCAGTTTCTCTCTCCAGTGAGTGTGAATGTCAAAAATGTACATTATTTTAATATTATTTATTTATAGAACCGTGTTCATAATCCAACTATTTGCAGCCACCTTTACCATTTCCAAATGATCTGGAATTTTGCATAGTTATGTATATATAACTACTAAAAAAACAATATTAAGATAATTATTGAAATGTATGGCCATCCTGAGTTTGAATCCCGACTCCAGGACCTTTCCCGATCCCACCCCCATCTCTCTCCTGCATCACTTCCTGTCAGTCAGCTCTGATCTGTCCTATTGTATAAAAAAAAAAAAATGGCAAAAATAAATAATGGCATAAATAAAAGGAAAACTTATCATATTCCATTTTATCATCTATAGCACAGCTGTTCATACAATTTATTTATTTTTCAATACTTGTCTATTTATATTTACATATGTGTTTGTTTGTGTTGTTTTATTTATTTATTTTTGTCTGTGTGATGTTCTCTGTACTGGAAGCTTATGTCACTAAAACAAATTCCTTGTATGCGCAACCATACTTGGCAGTAAAGCTCATTCTGATTCGGAAATAAAATATGAAAAAGAATTGTCTATAATTTGAATATTAATAATAATATGAAAAAGTGTGTATATATATATATATATATATATATATATATATATATATATATATATATATATATATATATATGTGTATGTGTGTGTGTGTGTGTGTGTTTGTGTATAGAACATATATTTTTAGGACTAAAAAACACAATTTGATATCGTTTTAATAGTAATTTATTTAGAATTTTGTGTATCCATTTCAAAATTGTTATTATTAGTCTACTACAATGTTATTACGTTGACCGTAATGTTAGTACGTAATGTTGTAACATATATATAATATATATAATTTCTAATATAGCCTATTACATAATAAAACCTTCAACTCTAACTGAATTACAGTAGAATTCATTATTTTCTTAATCAACGAGCAGTATTATTATCTTTCCATTATACTTTCATAATGTAATCACAGATGGCATATTGAGTCTCGATCGTGTTGTGCAGCTGAATGCGTGTCAGTGACGAGATTAATCACGCATATCCAGTACCATCCATCTCTCGGCCAAAGAAGGCGTGTCGTTTCCCGGTCAGCAGCATCATCCAGCGGCTCTTTGTCCCGCTGCTGTGTTTGAGAGTGTGTGTGTGTGTGTGTGTGTGTCAGTAACGTTACCGGGCAGAGCTGCTCGAGTCATGGCGGTAGCGCCCGCTAATCCTCGCACCGGGAGCACGAGAGCGCAGCTGCCGCCCTGTTATTATGAGGGATACCTGGAGAAAAGAGGAGCGAAAGAGAAGGTAAGCGGACGTTATGGCATGTCAAACACTTGATCTGATTATATCAATGCGCACAGCGGTTTATGAAGCGCAGTGGCATATGCCGCACGCGCGTATTGTGTGGATAAGGGCGAGGTTTGCTTGGATCTGCTGTCTGAATATTATTTCGATTGCCAAGTGACCACTCAAATATCGGTTGTGCATTTCTATTGTAACGTTAATGGATGAACGAGCCGGCGTTTCTCTGTGCCATGCGTTATGCTGCTGTCTGACAGCTCTTTAAATGCCATAACTCATATGTGAGCTCTTATTTTTGTCTGTCGGTGCTTTAAATTCTCTGCTGCTTCTCAGCTGCTCTGGTAGTGGACACACCTTAATGAAGACCACATGCAGTCCGAAGTGTGTGTGATTAATATGATCCACCACGTGTTTAATCTCCAGGCATTCAGTGAAAGACGCATCTCTTGCTGCAGTGCATCTATCATGTTACATTTACTTTGTTCGCTTCGTGTCTATTGCTGGCTTTTAAAAGCACCAATAAGTAGTGCATGACTTTTACCAAAGTGCACATTTGCAAATTCTGTTTTCATGTAACTTTGAGGCACTTCTAACTTATTAATCTGGTTAATAAATACTGCAGTTTAGAAATCATTTACATACCAACCTTAGTGTCTGTGCAGAACGGCCATTTTAGTAAATTAAGTTCATACTATGCAAAATAAGTGTTTAATTTCATTGACTTATTTCAGCATTATATCATTCATAAAAATAGGCTTTCTAGATATTACTGGACTATGTTTTATTGTAATATTATTTATTTTGTAATATCTATATAATTTTTTTGGTGTTACTACACTAAATTTAACCTTGCCTTTAAGTGACCAAATTAACTGTTCGATTACATGATATTTTCTATTTTTATATATAACATACACGTTAGAGAGTATGTAAAACTCTAAATATGCAGTAGCTATTAAACTATGAAATGTACAGACAAATAAAATTTAAATTCGATACTAAAGAAAAAATGGTGTTGACAAAGCACCACTTACTCAAATTAATCCTAGATTGCATATTCAGGAGGGAATATTGAGAGGGGTTCAGGTGCACCGGGTGTGTAGGGGGGTGGGTCTCAGATTTTGGACAGCTGTGCTCCGGGTCGGCGTGTGTGTGTGTGTGTGTGTGCCCCGGGGAGCCATGAGCTGCCACTGAGATCAGGATTGAGTCAGACAGACCAGAGAATTACAGACAGAAGAGCAGTAATCTATGCAGAGACGACTGCCATTTGCTGCGCTGTCAGAGCATTAACATGTCAAAATTATTCATTGGAGCCCTGAACACACATTTAACCAGTCTGACTGCACTTTATTGTCACTTTTATGCCTTTATATAGCCCAATAATGTCCAACTATAATGCAAATTGAGTTATAACATGCATATCTTATATGTACTTAAAAAACAGATATGGAAATTTCGCTTTTGTTTTCTTTGGATTCAGGTAGCTCGGCGTTTATGGACCTGTTTATGTGGAAACACACTGTACTTCTTCAACAACCCTAAGGACACAAATGTAAGTGATATATATATATGGATTATACAGATGTTTGCCTCATCCAATCCTCTATCAGTCTATGGAGCATTAGCATCTAGATCTAGAAGGACATTCTTCTGCAAATCCCCTTCAAGTCTAAAATCCATCATAACCTTATCGTCTCATTAAAGTGCATTCAGCCACGAGAGAGCAGATGGCAAAGAGGAGTTTTATCAGACTCTACTTAATTGTGGTTTCAGTATTGATTTTCATTCTGAACCCATGGAGAACCTCAGCTGTGGATGGGGAGGTATCTAGAAGTAGTAACATGCACGTTTGCTGGGAAATCACACTGAGTGGGAGTTTTATATTTACATAGATGTTCACAGAATGTGATCACTTATAAAGTGTTTATTAAAGGGTGTTATTCTGAGTTGTGGCTATTCTGAGGGTTATTTTTTTTATTACCAGAATAGTTTACTTTAATATTAGTATTGAGATCTGTATTAATAATAATAATAATGATAATAATAATAATGGTCATTTTTATTAAAAAAATATATTTTTGCACATTTTTATATTGTATATATTATAATCAAATATATAGCTTCTGTATTTAAATAACAAAACAAAATTATTAATGATGATAATAATATATTAAAATGTGATTATAAATATTTTTAAATATGTATTTATAAAAGTTATATTATTAAAATAGTTTATTTATAAATATTTTTTAATTTCTATTAATATAAATTAACTAACTTTATTATTAATAATAATAATAATAATAATAATAGACATGAGAATTTCTAATCAAAATCAGTTTTTTGTGTGTTTCACACAAATCAATTGGAAGGATTGGAAAGGCATTTGTGGGTAAACTGTTCCTTTAAATGTTGCTCTGCATGTGTGTGTTTTCTGATTAGTATGTAGAGAAGTTGGATCTGAGTGGGTTTGTGTCTCTGATCGATGACCCGAGTCGTGATCGGAATCTGGAGGCAGCCAGACTGAACCTCCGCATGAAGGATGGAGAAATCAAACTCACTGTGAGTATCAGATGTCTGTCAGTATGCATGCGTCTGACTCCTCTTATGACCTTCATCTCAGCCTCACACCCACAGTTTCACTTTCACACGTTATTTTACTCCTGTTTATTCTCACCACGACTGATGCCAGTAGTAACAGTTCCAGACAGCTCCAGGTCATATTATGATCTGGTCAAGACTCAGCAGTGTTGAATATGCTGTAGGCTTAGCTCAGGAAACCCTGAGGATTATTTATTGAAAACTTTTAAGGGTTATTCTGCGTTCAGAATCAGAAGTCTGCTAGACGAGATTGTGTAGAGATTACCTTCACACCACACCTAAAAAGACACTGTACTTTGATACTTCCTCTTACAAAGCCCAACCATACCTCAGAGAAATACATAAATAACTGTTCTGTGAGAATTTAATTCACAAATACTAATGCACTTACAAATGCAAAAACACAAGAACAGCATTTATTTAAAATAGAAATCTTTTGTAACATTGTAAGTTCTTCACTGACACTTTTGATCAATTTAATGCATCCTCGCTGAATAAAAACATTGCCTGAATCAATAAATGTAAATGGAGCTCTAACTGACAGTGAGATATTATATGTCTCTAATGTAATGCACTAGTGTAAGGAAATATTCCATTGGATTTTTAGTTCTAAATAATATAATTAACGTCAGTGTCTCTCTCTTTCTTCCCAGGCACCAAATCTGGAGGCGCGTGAGCTGTGGAAAGGTTTTCTTTACTCTGTCGTAGATGTAAGTTCAGTCAAATGAGGAAATGTTTTTAACAGGAGATGACACATCTGATGAGTTTTTGCCTTACAGTAAATACTGTGTAAATGCTTGCTTAGTGCTCACATTTTCTTATTGTTTCCGAGAAAGTCTAGGTCAAGTTCTGTGCATCAGTAAACACTTATCTGCTGACTTAAACACTTATTTCAATCAGACTTCTGCTTTACGTCATCTTGAATAATAGTGTTGTTCTGCGTTTGTCAATGAGTCATGAGACCTTTGAACTGCGAAGTTTGCGTTTTATGACCATGTTATTGTTTACATATATTATAAACAGAATATTTCCTAAAATATATCCACATGACACTATTGCACCATTTACTGACACTTCTCTTGGTAGACTTTGCAATTGACACTAAATATATATTTTTTCTTTATCAGAAACCATTATCAGCTGAAATAAATCAAATATCGATTGTCTTGATATTTTGTTCTTTTACTCTGTTTTGATGCATGTCATATGAAGTGTTTAATATTTCAATCACTTTACATGGATGCTTTTTGGGACTAGAAATACAACTGAAATGCAATAGAGTGGATGTATATTTTAGATTCTTTTTAGACTACTGTAGACTTTGTTAAATCTTCTATTGTTGACAGTATTGTGGATGTTTTTCAGATTTCTCAAGAAATGTAATTTTTAACTTTTATTATCCATTTTAGAATTAAATCGGTTTGTGGTGGACTTTAGATGTGTAATAAAGTCAGTTTTCCGTCCATCATAAAACATGAGCAGGTGTTATAAAACAATAAATCACCATCATATCCACTGGCTGTAGTTGAACACCACCAAAACCCTTCCCTCACGCTTCTGTTTTTATAGATAAAGAGATCAGAGTCTCCATGGATGGTGTATTTAACCGTGCAAATCAAAAAGACACATGCTTTGTGTTTGATTCCAGCTGGCTGTGCCCACGACTCTCACCCTCCTGCCCGGGCAGCTGCACATGCTGAAGGAAGTCGTGGAGAAAGAAAAAATGCGTCGAAAGGCACGTGCGTCTTCCAGAGCCCCCTCGTCCCCCCTCTCGCTCCCGCTGGTGGGGGAAATACCTGCGTGAGTGTCTGTTTATGTGAGCGAGTGTGTTTCTGGGAGACATTCTTGAGCGTCTGGGTGTTTATACATAGCTAAAGCATCACTTTCAGGAGAAGGGCGTTTACTTTTCCTAATAAAGCACATGAAAAGCGTCCTGCACAGCAATAAAAATAATCAATAAAATGCCAGTTGAAAGTCTCTTGAATGCTAATCTAATTTCATATGTCAGTTCGCAGAACTACAAAATGCAGCCAAACTCTAATATATAAAGGTGTATGGTTTATGAGGTATATGCGGTGTGGTTGGTGTGTTATTTATAACGTCTCATCTATTGACAGACAGATTGTATTTGCTGCTGTTTTCATGCTTTGTCATGTTCTTGTTAAAATGACACTTCTCACTAAGGTTTCGCTTCTCATTATTCATTAAAAACAGTGTTCGGCTGGGATTAGGTCATTTTATTTTTTATCCTAGTCATTTATAGGCTTTCTTTACCAAAATGATCTATTACATGCTTAACTTCTTTATGTTTAATCTAATTTTTAGTGGATGCTTGAGACAAATGTTGATGTGGTAGTGCTTCTGTCTGTGATTTGGCAGGTGTTTCAGGCCTGTGTCTCGTACTGAAGCTGAGGTGCTGCTAGAAAGACATCCAGACTGCGGGAACATGCTGCTCAGACCAGGCCGGGACGGATCTTCACTCGCCGTCACAACACGACAAGACCTGAACGGGTAAAAACACATTTAGAGCACTACCAAAAACACACTTTAGCTCTGTTCTAAAACCTGGTAAGCTGCTTTGCTGTCTACATAGACAGCTGACTTCTAAAACAGCATCCAAAATCAAATAGAACCTCATTGGTTTTATTGAACCTATTTAGATGCTTGCAAAAGGTGGCAACTCTGCACACTATTTGAAATGATGCTCATGAAATGAAGTGCACAGGAGACCATAAGAGCATAAAATATGCCAAGCAGCCTCAGATATTAGTGGAAAACAATTATATTTATTTCTCACTACTAAATGAAATATAGTTGACTTGTTTTGTTGTTGTTTGTAATTTTCTTCCACTGGGCTTTGTGCAATTAATTCTTAATTCTCATTATGACATCATCACAGGATGTTAAGTCTGTTATGACAATCAATGGATCTCAATGTAAACTATGATATCAGTCATTGTGTTGGTTTCTTTATATGTCAATTATGCCTCTCTTTTTTTCTGCTTCAGATCAGTGTTCAGGCATTACAGAGTGACACAGAAGCAGCAGGGTGGTTACATTGTCGATGTGGAAAACCCAGTATGTGAAAATGACTTTCTAAATAAAGAGAATCTATGCGAAAGCAACAACCTTAGGAAAATCTCACTCCTTATTTTATTTTTTCGTCTCTTCCTGCAGATCCCCTGTCCCACACTGCATGATGTCATCAATGCACTGGTGGAGAAAACCGCCGGGACTCTTCAGCCCTTCATATTAGAAGAGCCTTATGAGGAGAACATCAGTATGTCAGCAACACAAATATGTTCACGATCCGTACATCTACATGAAGTTTGACCATAAATGAAGACATACTTAATTCAGCATCTAAATGTACCTTTCCTGTAGCGTTTGTGTCGTCCAATGATGAGAATGGAGAGCGAACCCTGCACTGTGCTCCCTCTGGACCTCTTTCTCGAGCTCCATCACTGCCACCTAAACAAGGTACCATACAGATCATGCTGCACACAGTTTTTATGCTTTTTTGCACAAATTTGGCTTTCATATGATTAGTCTATTATGCCAGTTTCCATGCTCCTTCCAAACAACATGCAGGAACATTTGCATCTGGATGCTGTAGTGGCTCTTGTTCAAAAAGTATGAAACAAGTCAAGTGAGTTTGTATGTGTGTGTCCAGTAAGTACAGACAGATGGTCGCTGCGGTCACAGACCAGATCTCCCAGTTCCTCACCAAAATACTTTTCCCCGTCTGGCTCTCCGTCCAACTCCATGAGAAGACTGGTTCTGTCTCCCTCACCGCTCTCTCAGAGTAAGACCCCAGGGCTCCAGCTCCAAAACGGTTTATAACATTTTAACTTACTTACATTTTTGGGGAGGATCTGATTTTTCTTGTTTTTGAACAAATTGACTTAAACAGTTGATATCACAAAAAAAGTGAAATAATAAATCAGTATTTCATAATATAATTTAAATAAATATTATTTAAATATTTTTTATATTTCTTACATACCACCACTGATTTGGGAATATACCGTATATAGATTTTTAAAGAAATTAGTTTTAATCAGTTAGGATACATTAAATTGACAGTAAAGACATTTCATAATATTACAAAAGATTTATATTTAAAATAAATACAGTTCTTTGGAACTGTTCAAGGAAGAATTGTGAAAATTGTCAAATATTAAAATTTTATTTAAAAAATGTGATCATGTTTCTTGAGCAGCAAATCAACATATTAGAAGGATTTCTGCAGGATCATGTGACACTGAAGACTGATATTAGCTTTGCATTAGAGAAATAAATTACTTTTTAAAACAAACAGAACATTTTTTATTTAAAATGTTTCATAATATTACTGTTTTAAAAAAAAATTTATCAAATAAATTAAGCGTTGTTAAGCAGAAGACACTTTGTTTGATAAGCTTTATTAAATCTTACATTACTCAAACTTCGCAAAGGTATTTAATATTTTTTTCCCATGTTCAGAGGTGTCTCGCAGACCCCAGACATACTGAATATAAAATCAATATGAACAGAACATGAGGGTGAAAATATGACTATATTTAAGATATTTTTAAGTTTTCTAAGTTATCTTTTTCTAAGATACGTTTTCTTCCCATCAGGCCTCACAGACGAGCTCAAACAGAAGCTGGAGAAGAGACGGACCAGTCAAGAGTGATTTCCTCCTCGTTTCTGCCCACCCTTCGTCGTCTCATTCCTCCAGTGCCTTCCGCTAAAGACTGAGGTCCTGTTGAACGGACAAAGACTCCCTGTAAACGACATTCTTCCCTCAGTGTGACTGAAACAATGCCACTTTATTTGGCTTTATTTATAACACGAGAGCGGCGGTCTACCAGCTCATCCTGCCTCATAATAATACCATCACAGAATGATGGCATTTCTGTTGAGATTATTGAAATTTAAATGGGGGAAAAAATCTGAGCCAAGATTCTCCAGACCTCTCTCTATACTATTAATTAGACCTTAACACTCAGGTTTCTACTGTCAAACCATGAGTTGAGAGGACATTTCCACACATTTCAGAAAGAAGCACATCAAACATGTATGACTTGTATTACTGGTTTTAGTGATCTAAATGCCCAGATGAATGTGAATCTGGTACGGTTCGAGGTAGGGTCCAAAATGAACACTCGCCAAGCACCGAATAAATTGGGTTAATAAAAAGCAAATACGTTTTGGAGATGCTTTGATCCAAAGTGACTTTGATTGTATTTTAATCATCGTTCTCTGAGAATCTAGCCCATGACATTGGCATTGCTTTTGTTTGATCTACTGGATTGCTAATAAAAATACTAACTTCATTAAGATCCTGAAATTAATACATGATTTAAATAGACTGTTACTGCTGAAAGTGACATGCTGTAAAGAAACCATCCACCAACCCTGCTATAAAAACTTCTAAAATCAATGGTCAAAACCACTCTGAAAAACGGCTATAATGTTGTTTTTTCATGACTGGATCAAATATATTTTTCCCTCAATGAAAACGAAGCAGTTTATGGCCAATATGAATTATTCGTGGCCATAAACTGAGAGGTGTGGCAAAAGTTAATTTTTGACCCTGCTTCTGTCTCAGTAACGTTAGAGCTGTTATGTTTTAAAATCCGTATGATGCTGTTGGACAAATCAGCAGGATGAACTACCAAGTTCATGAAGCAGGCTTTGCTCTCATAAAATGGTATTTGAATATAAAGGACAATTCAGCCTTCTAGAGGTGAGTTTATTCCCAGATTTGTAAGCGTTTATGTTGATAGGTTGTAAGACTGTTGTGTTCCTGATCGACCAACTGTCATTATCGTTCTCATAAACATGCATGGTGCTACTGTGACTTTGTAGATAAGTTTTCATGTGATGTTAAAATCATTTCTTATTTATAACTGTGATATTTATGGGAATTAAAGGGAAGGTTTTGTAGAATTCACCCGTTGTTCTAGTCTTACATGTTGTAAACTGCGTGTGTTTGTCCGTGGACCTATTTTCATGCTAACTGAAGCTCATTACCGACATCTTGCGACTGAAAACGTTACTAACAGTAAAATCCGCAGATATTAAAATACCTTTAAATATTTAATTATTCATTAGGTAAATATCCGGTTATTTGCCATAAAAAATGTATATTACAAGTTGTTTATCGCAAAATAAAGAGAGGCGAAGAGGAATCGCTGTCAGGGTTTATATTGACCACCAGGTGGCGTCAGTGTCCTTTAACTTTTACCTCAACATTTCATTTTTCATATTGAAATTGGATAACAAACGCTACATAAAACAAAGTCTAAGCCTATATTTAACTTTGAAAATGCCTGTTGCCTACCCAGCTGGCAGTTGACCAGCATTAAAAGAAGAAATGCTGTTGAAGTTGTGTCAGTAATTGTTTTTTTCTGGCCGTTTATTGCTAAGTTGTTTCTTGCATATTTATATTGTTCACTATAAACAAAGGTTAGATTTGCAAAACAAAAACAAAATTTAGCAGTGATTCCTTAGACCTTGATCTGAGTCATCAGTGAAAAACTGGAACAGTAGGCTTCAGAACAAGTTCGTCCAGATTTTCCAGATCATCTGAATGTGTGTAAAGAAAAGAAATAAAGTCACAATGAACATAAAAACAAGTTTTGGATAGTAGCAGAAGCTACAGTGAGCCAGTGAACTTCTCAAAGACGCTGAGGTGAGAACAGTCTTTTTTCTTCTTCTTTTTTCAAAATTTGTTTTGAAAGTTTGAAATAGAGAAAATCAACATGAGTGTTCTCTTTTGTTTACTACAGCTGCAAACTTGGCTCAGATCAGAAAACACAATACAGCCTCACCTTCACTCCACTTTCTGCATTTCACACTCTCTTGCAGTTACGTGTAGGGACTTGTTTGAGAGTGAGGAGCTTCTAAAAGCATGTTTTGTGTTCTCTCGCTCTCTTTTATCTCCAGCAGAAGAAAATCTTTGACTTCACACTGCAGGATCTGAGCAGTTTAATGCTCTATCACACAGAGCAGAAGACACCATGAGCTCTATTCACTGCAACACAATCTGTTGCTTTTGAGAGTTTGACCACTTTTGATTTGTTGTGCACTGGAGGGCTGGCAGAGTGTGTGTGTGCATGTGCTTTTGTGTGTGTTTGAAGAGGAACCACTCACTAATGCGAGCACAGGAGAACTGAGAGAGGATTTGGTTGCATGGTGAGCACACATTTTTCAGCCATTGCTGCGTTTAAAACTTATTTTCAAAGGAACTGAGTACCGAAATGCATTCTGTGGAAACAGCTCAGCTGTTTTCACTTGTGTGAGCTTTACAGCAGTGTTTACTGATCATACACTGAACTTTTCTTTTGATGCATTTAACGTGTTGACTTACACATCACTTATTGAAAATTAGATTTTGGTATTATTTGTGATGTCCTGAACCTGTCTGAATATGAATTTCATGCTTAAGGCCCTTAAACACAAGGATTATTCTATAATTATGGATATAATAGCATTTTTTTTTAATTAGATTTCATTATTACTTTTTCAAATGTAATTTTAATTGATGTTTAAATAGTAATGCACTTTTGCATGTATTATTTTTTTTGTATGTGTGTGTGTGTGTGTGTGTATATATATATATATATATATATATATATATATATATATATATATATATATATATATATATATATATATATATATATATATATATATATATATATATTTCTATTAAGCCTTATTTTTAAACAGGCTATATCTTCATACGTACATTTCTCGTAATGCCTCTCTCTTCCTTATGTGGGTGTCCTTGAATCTAGTATGATTCTCTTTAGGGATTAAATAATGTTTGACTCATTCTGTCTCAAAAAAAAAAGTGTAATTTAGGGCTAGGATCATGTCAGGCTGTGGTAATTGAACTTATTTGGCCTATATTAGCAATTAGTAGGGTAGAAAGCCCCCACAATTATTTAAAAGTTAGCATTTGTGCACAAGTGCGTGTCATGGTGAAATATGAGAGGTTTTTGATCAGATCTCTGCTCATGCTACAGCGCATCTCTCTTGACATTCCATAATCATGCTCTTTGTCAGCAACGTAGTAAACATATGCTTCTGCAAACAGATAATAAATGCAGCACTGAGCACTTGTGTCTCAAGATGCATTGATGGTGCATTCATACGGTGCTTGCAGTCATTCTGTCAAAATTAGCAGCACTTACAAAGTGTTACTGGTGTCAGTAGGACAGGATATGGTTTGTATGACTGGTTTTGTCAAGCATTAAAATTTCCCCTCTCTCATTACGTTATTGCACTTTGCAAGTATTAAACTTCAGGCCATTTTTTTTTATTATTTGTATTTTTTTATTTTTTGGAGATCAATCAAATTGATGGAAATACACTAATCCATACTAATCTACCTATATCCAGGTTTTGGGTTTGTGAGCAACCACCTTGCAAACACAGGCTGCAAAATGATGGTACATTTCTGGTTCTCATTTCTTCATCATGCCTGTGAGGTATTTCGGCTTTCGGACAGTAAATATTTCTTGGGAGCTTTTAATCAGCCTGTCGTCTTTAACAAGATGGGAAGGAGAGATTACTTTTTAAAACCTGTGTAACTTTTCAGTTTATACATCCTATTGTGCACGTCATTTTTTTAGGTTTCTAAGGCATATCTCAGGATGTGGCTGGGGTATTTCTTTGCTATTCTAGCTTTGTGTCGTTCTGTGGCTTGAAAAGCAGAACCGTGTGTCTCTGTCAAGGTCCTAGAGTAAAAGCTTTCAGTCTTCGCATTAGCATCACTATAGCAGTGACAGAAATACTGCTGCCAGCACCCCTGCCTGTTCACACTCTCTCTCTTTCTTTCAGATGGACTCAAAGGGTTCTTTGCTGAAGAGCGTTCTTTGCAGCTAAAGTCATATATCTCAGTATGGAAGCGTTCTGGACTGAAGCAAGGATGAGGAAACTCTGACAGACAGACGACACAGGAATCTAGCACTCGCACCGTCTTTAGACCAAAATCACTGACTGATTTTTTTACTGGAGCGCTGAATGATGTTTCTGCTGGCTGTGCTCTGTGTGTTTTACATCTGGAGTCCAGCAACGCTGAGCGGAGGATTGGGAGCGACACCGAATACCATACCTCGCAAAACAGTGCCAATTAATAGTAAGTTAAATTTATGATAATTATGTTTGGACGTCATTACAAAATACCAATGTACTTTGATGTAAAGTGGTCCAAAGTGGAAAATATTTGGGTATATAAAAAATTGAATTATGTGCATTAGATACAAAATATGAAATCAAAAGTAGGTATCTGCAAACTATTTGTGTTAAAGCTACTGTATGCCATGGTGCTCGGTGTTTGATTTACATATTCATATATAAAGGTGCTTTAAAGACTATTACGGTGTTACTAACATGCTACTGTTCAAAGTATTTTTTCCATTGTGTGCCGGGAATCATGGTAATAACATTACATTTATTTATGCAATTATAATTTTTTTATTCGCTTATTTTTGTTTATTTATTTATTTTATGTTTAAATGTGTTTTGCTGCTTAGAAAAGATATGGAGCACAATTCTTTCTTCGAACAATGTTTAATTGTTCTTTGTGTGATTTCCATTTTTGGCAAAGGTTAGCTACTCCTGCGCTTGACTGTGGCCTCTATTTGTTGCTAGGAAATGGAAGACGTTTGTTTCGTGAGGAGGGTGTTTGGAACTACACCACTATGCTTTTGAGGGAAGATCTCAACATGCTCATCCTGGGTGCTAGGGAGGCCATTTTTGCCCTTGACCTTGATGACATTACAGTCAAAAAGACCATGGTGAGGTCTTAACTGCATAATATTCACAAAAACATGTTTGTTTGCTAATCCATTTAATAATATTCTGCAGACTGGGGTTTTTGTATGTAGGGATGATGGTAAATTGTACTGATTCTCCACAGGTGAACTGGTCAGTCACAGATACTGAGCAAAGAGATTGTTCCAATAAAGGAAAAGATGCTACAGTGAGTTTTCACGTCTTTTGAGCTCATTGATGTATGTTTTTAAACAATGCGTTCCTGGCACCAGTATTTCATGTTTTTTATTATAGACATTTGTCTTGCTTTATTAGCAGATGTGCACGCTTTTTGCTAACTTTGTTTAGTGTATACATTATGAGTGGGCAGAATGCAGTTTATTAAAGCCTTAATTATTTAAAGCTTATCAAAATGTACTTAAAATTATCTTTTCAAAATGAGAAATGCACTCTTTTCATGGGACAATCTTCATTTTTTACATAAATAGAAAATGTCATCTGCATGCATTTCATATTTTATGCAAGGTAAATAGATGTTTAAGGATGTTTAAAGAGTGTCTAACCAAAAGAATCAAGCCAGACAGTGTCTCTTCATATTGATTATTACAGCAGATACATCAATAGATATAAATCTAATTCTAAGTAAAAGTCAAACATACCAATAAACATGCAGGAAAAGGAAGCGTATGGTTTTGCTTGGTGAGAACTGAGGTTATTTCTTTTCACTTCACAATAGTTATTAGTTTCACTTTGGATGCATTGTTTGCTTTTTCTTTAGAATGACTGCAAAAATTATATCAGAATTCTTCATAAAAGAAACGATGACAGAATGTATGTTTGTGGAACCAAAGCATTCGCTCCAACCTGTGACTATATGGTGAGTCTCATTAAGAATTAGTGTCACAAACATAACATGTCCATTATATAGTGCTTTATGTGTTTGTTGCATGTCATTCTCTTAGTCCTATGCCGATGGTAGTCTGACTTTAGAGGGTAAACAAGAAGATGGGAAGGGGAAATGTCCCTTTGATCCTTTTCAGCGACACACATCAGAGATGGTCGGTACGTACTGCCTCTTTATTTATGATGCGGAGTATACTATGATAAAAGTACTTGTGTACTTCGCAGTGTGACTTTGGATAAAAGCATCTGCCAAGAATGCATAACTGTAAATGTATTGATAGTTATATTGAATCACACTGTTTCAAAAGTATAACCAAAACATATAATGGAGTGTTACTTTAGTACCAGTATTTTCAGCATCATCACTCTTGTTTTGTTTTTTTCTCTCTCTCTTGCAGATGGAGATTTGTACTCTGCTACTTCAATAAACTTTCGGGGTTCAGAGCCGGTTATGATGCGCAGCTCAGAGGACTCCTTACGGACAGACTTTTCAAGCGGTTGGCTCAATGGTGAGATACAAGAATGGTGATGCCTTACCAAACCTCCAACCCCTGTATGGTTAAAAACAGCCAGAACATATCTGCATTTTGCAAACTTATTATAGTACTCTTATAACAAACCAAAACGGGTTTTCCAGGAAAACACCATTACACTTTGTTTAGAAAATGTCAGCTATTTTTTTCCAATGTGGCTTTTTCAGTACACAACTATTTTTATTAATTTTTTTATATATTTGTATGTATTTATTTATTTTTGTGCACTTGCACAGTGCAATGACTGTTTTTAAGTTAAGCCTAGGAATACCAATATACTATTTGTGGCATTTCCATTAGTTTAAATTGTAGTTTTCTTAGTTGGTGCATTCAACACTTGAATGCTTTTTTCTATTATTCTTTATTCTTAATAATATGCTGTTTGCAAAGAAATTTATTTTGAATTCTACTTTTTTACTGACCAGTTAAAAACTTCTACATAATAGAGTTTATGCCATCTGCTAGCAGGGATTAACATTAGCTAACTAATCAAGCCTGGGTACTTTAGTCCAAATGCTTGTTAATGCTATCTAACCAACTCATCATTTGATGGGAAGCCAATGTATTACAGCGGTTTGGTTGTCATTAAAACGAATGTATTATCTAACATACTTTCACTGTGGAGTGATTGTTGGTGCCAGACAGGGTGGTTAGAGTATGACAGTCATATACAGATAAAAGGTGTGAAAACATGAAAAACAGTTGTGGGTGAAAACGCCTTAACGCTGACAGGAAGTTGATAGTAACTGAAATATGTGTGTTTGTTTGTCATTTAAGAACCAAATTTTATCCACATGGCTCATATTCGGGAGGGAGAATCGAACCCAGAGGGGGACGATGACAAGCTCTATCTGTTCTTCAGTGAGACCGCAGTGGAATATGACTCCTACACCAAGATGGATGTCTCTCGAGTAGCTCGCGTGTGCAAGGTAAATTCCCATCTTATCTTGAGTCATATGAGCTGTATTGAGAATCATTACAGCATTTCCTGTCTAGACAACTTATTCGATTTATGCAAAATGTAATGTCTTTCAGGGAGACATGGGTGGGCAGAGGACGCTGCAGAGGAAGTGGACTTCTTTTCTAAAAGCAAGGCTTGACTGTCCCGTTCCAAACAACAACCTGCCTCTTCTCGTCCAGGATGTTTTCCACTTTTGCCCCAGTAATTGGACCACCTGCGTGTTTTATGCTGTCTTTACCCCACAATTGTAAGTTTGGGATCTTTTTGTTTCTTCAAAGACAGTTTATTTTATTTTTTTCAAACCAGTTCAATAATAGTGCTGCTGTTGAATAGTTCATTAATAATGAAACATTATTTCTGATCAACAGAGACTCCTCTCCGTACTCCGCGGTATGTGCATACAAAATCGAAGACATTAAGAGCGTGTTCTCAAAGGGCAAGTTTAAGGCTCCTGTTCCCGTTGAGACGTCGTTCGTGAAGTGGGTGATGTACTCCGGTGATGTCCCCGATCCCCGACCGGGAGCAGTGAGTCTTCTGTTCAGTAACTCAGTTCAGCAGTCGTTCAATAACACTGATTCCCAGAGTTCACTAACCTTCACTTTGTTTTCAATTACAGTGCATTGATAATCATGCCAGAGAAATGGGTTTCACCAAATCTCTGGATCTCCCAGACAAAACCTTGCAGTTTATTAAAGACAAGCCGCTGATGGACCAGGCTGTCAAGGCGCTTGGAGAGAAACCACTGCTGGTGAAGACAGGCGCTGCTTTCACTAGAATTGTGGTGGCCACTGCGACAGCCTTGAGCGGGACCAGCCATCAAGTCATGTTCATTGGCACAAGTAAAAATTGTTTATAATCAGTAAACCCTCCAAAAGTTTCCAAGTTTTTCTGGGCTTCCTGTTTAATCTTTGTACAGCTTTTTTTATTTGTACATAACTGTTAATTTTATATTATTATTATTATTATTATTATTATTATTATTATTATTATTATTATTATTATTATTATTTGAATGTATTATCTTAGTTATGAACACACTGGTTTGTAGTGCAAACAGTTTTACAGTTTACTGCACAGTTGTTATTCCCCAATAGCGGCTAATGAATCAAAAGTCTTGCCCATAGGCTTTTATAATATAACATCATATGTAATATTTTAGCTGTGTAAGTGTGTTTAACTGAAATTTCTGCATTGTGTTGTGTTCTGTTATGTATCAGAGAGCGGTTCCGTTCTGAAAGCTGTGAATTATGGCGGTGAGATGGTCATTATGGAAGAGATTCAGCTGTTTGAGCCCTCAGAGCCAGTGAAGATACTGCGACTTTCCGACACCAAAGTAATAAGCAGATGCATTTATTGATGTTATGGCTCTCTTAGCAACATCATGAGCTCTGTGTGTCTGTTTCTTTTCAACAAAGCTAATTTTATTCCTGTAACTTAGCTGGTAAACCAAAGTAAGGGTGAATGCTTTCTAAGTCAAAGCTTAAATAGCAGCTAACATTAACTTTCTGTATATATTAACATTCAAACTGTTATCTATTTGAATATATTTTTATAAGTATTTTTCCTGTGATCAAATCAAAGCTGAATTTTCAGCATCATTACTCCAGTCTTCAGTGTCACATGATCCTTCAGAAATGTTTCTAATATACTGATTTGCTGCTCAAGAAAAATTTCTTATTAATGTTGAAAACAAGTGTGCTGCTTAATATTTTCAAGGAAATGCTGATAATTTATTTTTTTTGGGGGGTGGGGGGGTATTTTTTTTGATAAATATAAGGTTCCAAAAATCAGTTGAACAAATCTTTACTTAAATTATTAATTTCATTGAAAAAAATCTCACTGAACCCAAACTTTTAACAGTAGTATATCTTCACTGTGCAGTTTTATTTGAATATTTAATGTTCAACTGAAGCAAGAGTCAAAATGATTGTAATTTCTATTATTGTCTATAGAGATGTTAAGTTATGTGTGATGTCATCCCAACAACAGCTGTATGTGGGTTCCGATGTGGGCGTGGCTCAGCTGTCCATCAATGAATGTGGGCGGTACCACACGTGTCTGGACTGTGTTCTGGCCAGGGATCCGTACTGTGGCTGGGACCTCGAGGCTGAACAATGCTCTACCATAAACAGCACACACAGAACCAGGTAAAAATCTAATAAATGTGTTAACAAATAAATAAACAACAATAAATAAATATAAAACCTCAGATTCAGGAGAAATTATATTACGCTATTATTTCTTCCACAGCACTGTGATTCAGAGTTTGAGTTCCGTTAAATCCAACAAATGTCCACAAACAGGTACTTTTATTATATCCCAGAGTCTTCAAACTGTATGTTCTGGTAGAAACACTAAAAGTAACATCTAGACCTTGTGTTACAGATGACAGTAAGTCGATCAGCGTCTCGTTCTTCCACGGCAGTACAGTGCAGCTGTGGTGCGAGCCAAACTCCAATCTGGCACAGGTTGAATGGCAACTGAACGGACAACCCCTCAATCTCTCAGACACCATCAAGATCCTGTCCGACAGCCTGATGATAATCAACACCTCTGCAGACGCAGGCGGCCGCTACACCTGCAGTTCTGTAGAGTGGAATTACAAAACCCAGCACGTAGGATATGATCTAACAATTTTGTCAGAATCCGGGAGTACAGCATTACTACGCAATGTTAAGGGAAAAGAAAACACACTTGTGGCCATGGTGGTGTTATTGTCACTGACTCTAGCTCTGCTAGTAATGTGGAACCTGTACAAAGGGCATTTTCCTTTGCCGTTTTGCCACAGGAGGGTAAAGGTCACAGAGAACAGGTGCGATAGAAGTCTGTATGAGAACCAGCCTCCAGAACAAAAAATAGCATCATCAGCAGTGAACTTGAACAGCAACAACAACAATGCGAACAACCAGAGGTACTCCTCATGTCAGATCACATTGAGATATATAGACGATGAATCTGAGATTTGAGATTTTTATGCATAGACTTGCTAATGCGACTAATCGTCATTTATATGCAGACCAGGCCAACTGAAGCCGGCTCCTCTTTTGCAACTGTTAACTTTTGTCTAAACTGATGTTTTGACCCACTTTTTGTCCTTGATGAATCCATACCTTCCTTCTAATGCCATAGTTCAGCAATGGCACACACCATGTCCACTGGACAAAAAAAAAGACCCTTTTTTGCATAAGGACTGTCTACATTGCAACTTACTTTGTTCAAGAATTACCAAATTACTTTCACTTGGTGGTCATATTTGCATCACCACTGGGCAGCTATTTTAGTTATGCATAACCAACTGGGAAAATGGTGAATCTTAAAAACTGCTTGGCAATATTCTAACATGAACTGCCTCACAAATGCGGTTTCTTATGTTAAAATAGCATTTAATTTAAAACATTTTTTTAGGACCTTGAGTGTTTCTGTGTGAACCGGAGGATCTTATTTCTTATGTAAATACTTTACCAATTGGCGATTTTATGTTTTATTTTTAAGCCATGACTTACTAGTGTGGTCATATTGCATTTTGTGGCTTCTCTTGTTCATAGAGCCTGTCCCAATGTCCACACTTGCCGTCCTGACTTCTTGAGAGTGGACGCACAGGACAGGTTGGCTTAACTGTCCCAGGTCTGAGAATGCCAAAGCTCAGTGCCATTAGTGCACAGTGAATCCCTAATAAATCTCTGAGGTGTAGCCCATCATTCATCATGTTTAGGAACTCATTTGCCCTATATTTTGAGGTTAAAAATGCTTAGACATATTAGATATATAATTTAGTGGTAAAACATAAAGTGATGGCACATTTTTTGGTGCTGAAATAAGCATGTATTTATTTATCACTGCCATTTATCACTTAATAAGCAGAATCACAATTACTTAATTGTGTCATCTGTTATATTTAGAAGTTTATGTTAAATTAACATGATAAATTGCAGTTTTACAGTGCCATGTCGTGTGTTTTATCTGGTTATGAAAAGCTCTATGTGACAAATTCAGGAAACAAGAACATACTTATCATCAAAGTAGGCAAATGGTTCAATGCAAAGACCACAATTGTAGCCCACTTACACAGGAAATGAGTCTTTGAAATGAGTTACACCACATTAAGCCTAAAGTCACATTCACTCCATGAACGATAACTAGAACCATAATAACCATGCACAGCAATAGGCGCTAATATTCTGTTTAATATTAATATTTTGAGGCTCACTCGTTAAATTCAGATTCCAGCAATATCATTCCTCTCTGGTGTGACTTCCTTTTCTTTTAGAATTAGTTTACAATTAAGAAGGATTATTACAACTTTAGTTATAGATATCGTGCATTGGGTAAATGTCCCAAAAATACTTGTTAAAAATGTATTGTTAAGTTTAATTTAGGCTACAAAACAAACTTTTGCCACAGACAAACTCTTGACGCAAAACCAGCGAATAGTACATGCTCAGAAGTTATCGTTTTATGATGTTGCATCCTGTAAACAATTTTGTTTCCAGGTGGACTGGTTTAAAAAAAAAAAAAAACTGTGAGCCCTGAGGTCCACACGGACAGGAATGAGCTTCCTGTATCTCCAGGATACCCCAAGACAAGTGTCAAGTGACTGCATCTCAGACTCAGTTTCAAAGTGCATCTTATGTGAAGTGTTTGTATATGAATGTACTGCAGAAACTCAATTTTAACTGTAATGCCATGTAAATAAAATACTGTAAAATGTCTCTTTGTAAACAGCTTTTTCCAATGAACAACAAATTAAATGTCAAGGTGTAAAGTTTTTTTTTTTTTCTAAATAGCACAAATGACAATGAGAAACAATTAAAAATGAGTAAATCTTTAATGTATCACCTCAAAAACATAGTACAAGAATAGCGTTTAAGTTCAACAAATGGACACCGTTAAAAAAACAAAAAGGAATCAAATACAAGCGAAGTGCTTGCAAATCAGAAAATTTACAAAACCGGATTTTCAACAAGGAAAAGTTCCATTCCGTTAAAAACCTGTTCTCCCACTAACGGAAGAAGCTAATGGAATCGATAAACAGAGATTGTACTACCTTTTCTAGATTTACTACAACTTTAAAGCATTTGAAGATGTACGTTCAGTGGTCCCGATAATCAACACTTCGCTAATAAATCTCAACCTCGTCGTCTTCATCGCCGGTATCTGTAACGTTTAAAGTGGAACCACAGCTGAAAGATTCCATTGGCGAACTGGCAGCGGAAACCATGGCGATGGGAATACTCCCATTCACGGTTCACGATCTTAAATGCGATGTCTTCGTACGGCGGTCCGGCGTGGAAGCGCAACATTCCAAAGTCTTTATTGTCGGGACAGGGCTCGAGGAAGTACTGCGGAGTCGAGCGCTTGTCGATGAGATCGGGGTAGAAGATGTTGAACTTGTAACCCTGGACGATCTTGGGCGGTGGGTTGTCGAAGTCGTAATGCGTCTGATTGTACTTGTTCCACTCGAAGCCGGTGTGGACGCGGTTGAAGAAGCGGGGCTTACGTGGACGGTATTTGTCGGCCCACAGGTACATTTTTCCAGTCAAAGGCATTTCAACGCTGAACTGGGCCTCGTCGCCACTCATGCCCTCTTTAGCGCGACGCACGAATGCATCTTCAGCGCTTTCATTTGCATCGCCTGTTCAAAGACAATACAAGTTAGCATTAGCATAGTTTTATGATCCTAACAATAAAGAATCTTTACAGTGACATACTTAAAGATTACTGAACTCTTTATTTCCTACTGGTTGAGATGATGTTGATCATTTGGTTTTATAATTACAGGTCTACGAAACGTTGACCATATTATTAACTTTGCCGCATTTTTTACAACTTGGTATTCCATCCATGTATTAAAATTGTAATGCATAAACTACTTGATACGCAAACAAAAAATTTGATTTTGCCAGATTATGTGATTGCATAACTGGAGTAACCAATGAACCAATCACATTGTATGGAATGGGAAGAGTGCTTTATTCGCAAATATAAAAAATATTCAATTCACAACTTTAGATTGGAACCTGAAAATATCTCCGGTTCTTTTGTAACCATCAGTCTATTAGAATGGAAGCATTAAAGCTTGTTTTAAGGTGAATTTCAATGCCTTCTTGAATCAATGTCCTTTATTTCTGCAGTTTTTTCTCTATATATTTTTCTATACGAAGAATTCAGATGCAAAAGCCTCTTAAGTGCCAACTGAAATTTTCATCTAAAATAGGAGTTTGATCAGGCTCCTATATTTATGTTCAGTTATTAAAGTAAAATTAAAGTAAAATGACTCAACCTAAGCAGAGGAGCTTGATAAAAATCCTAATTTTAGATGAAAATTTCAGATGGCACTTGGAGGCTTTTGCATCTGAACTCTTCATACACAAACTCTTTTAACTTTTAGGTGAATATAAATGCATGCCTGAGTCTATTTCCTGCACTTTCATCTCCTTGATACCGGATGGTGAGTTACAAAAGGGAAAGAAAAAATGAATGTAATGTGCCTCCCTCTGGACAATGTTGAAATTACATTCTATTTTTGCCTTTTCTGCACCCATATGTAAAATAATTTACATTTATTGCCCTTTATTGGTACATAATGCAGGAAAAGTAGAAAATGGATTAGAAAGATGGAACAGGGTGGTATTTAAAAAAAAAATAAATTAAATATTTCTATAAATTATAATTTCAAAGAACGAAAGTGCACACTATTTGCAACTTTCCAAGTTCATATTTTACCTTTCTTCCAGCTGCACCTCTATTACTGAAACTTATGTAGTGTGTGTATTTTGACTATGATATAAGCAGAAGTGGAGCGATACGCACCGGTAACCTGCAGCTGTGTCCGGGCCAGCACGAGTCTCTGCAGGTCCTCCTCCACGTTGATGGTGTGTGTGTCCAGCGGTAGCTCTGAGGGCTGCAGGAGGGTGGGACTGTAGCGGCCGGAGTCGTACTCCGCCTGACTCTGCTGGATCAGATCCTCCTCTGTCAACACGGCCTCCGGTGCTTCATCTTTCTCTCCCTCCTCCTCTCCTCCCTTTCTCTTCTCTTCTCCAGACCGCTCCCCCTCTTCTTCATCCAGCCTCCTGGTCCGTCTGTCTCTACCGTCACCTTGCTGAGAGCTGCCCGGCTCCTCATCTGCAGACTCCGCCGCTGTAGGGCTACTGGGAAACAAAATGGACAAAACACAAGTTAGGTATGTTTCAAATGCAATGGATTTAATTGAATCAAGTCACTTGGGATAAGGTCATTTTGAAATATTATATATTTTCTAGTGCAGTTTCCATTGTTTTTACAGCCCTAAATACATTTTAAGAATTCTAATATATTAAAAAAACTACAATAAAATGTTCCCTGATATTTGCAAATTTCCTATAACTATGGAATCACTGACATATTACCATTACTTTTTTGTAGGAAGTATGTTATTGTTTATGCATGCTTGAAAAAAAAACAGTACCCAGAATGCAACTATTATCATTTCACTAACAAAAACAAACACTAAGTTGCGTTTAAGGTTGTGCTCAGTTAAATTTCTATCAGAAATATAGTAATGTAGCATTTATCGGCCATATAATCATCATTTAGATTCAGAGTGGATAAGGTTATTATTATTTTAATAATATTTTAGATACATTTCAAGAATAACGTTAGTCATTTGATTTAGATTGTGTGCAGTTAAACTTTTTTCCATATTGGAAATATAGTTATTTACAGTTATAAATAAATCAATAAATCAATCAATAAAAACCATTCCTCAGTCTGAGTGTTCAGGTGGAAGTGAAATCACTCACATGGGCCGCTCATTTTCTGGCTCTTCTTTGATGATGGGGAAAAGTGGTTCACTCTCCACACCTTGTTCCTGTTTGAGTTTATACAGCTTCTGCCGCAGGACGTCCTGATGCCGTTCTCTCAGCCTTCACAAACACACACATACTCATGAGGTAAGATGTCACTGGACTCTTAAATCCTCAGTTACTGTTTAAGTCTGATACGCACCTGGCTCGTGCCATGTAGACCCGCACCTGCTGCAGGAGACTCTCCCAGTAGCCGACGTCCAGGTTGGAGCCTCCGGACTGGATCTTATTCTCGATGTTCATATAGAGAGCCTGAAGCTGACTGTACGTCTTCCCTTTAAACACGCTCTGCACGTCTGTGCTGACGGATGTGTTTATGCCCTCACGGCGGTCACCTGACATGACACCGAAAACAGACACGGATTAGGGGTAGTGCAGACTTTCTTTAAATATGCTGAACAGCATAATGCATAAGAGTTGCATAATATTCATATATCCCCTATGTAACATTTTCAGAGATTACATTTACATTTCATTTGCATTGTTTCCTGAATCTAAAAATAATAATTAAACTGCTGTATAGTAATAATAAAAAATACGCTAGTTAAAAAGTCTCCCATGCTCACCAAGGCAAGTAAAAAGTAATATTGTTTAACACAATTTAAAATAAATGTTTCTATGTGAATATATTGTAAAATATTATTTATTCCTGTGATGCAAAGCTGAATTTTTAGGATCATTACTCCAGTCTTAAGTGTCACGTGATCTTCAGAAATAATTTATTATACCATTATTATTATTTGCTGCTTAAAAAATAAAGTCTTCCTGCTTAATATTTTTGTTGAAAATTATCTTTTTTTCAGGATTCTTTGATCAGTAGAAAGTTTGAAAGAACAGCATTTATTTGAAAAGAAATCTTATGTGAGATTATAAATGTATTTATTGCATTTATTTTGTCAATTTAATGCATCTATTTTGAAAATAGCTACTGATTTGATTTCTTTAACCAAATTATCTAAAATGTTTAGCACTGTATATATAATCTTTAAAAACTTGATTTAATAATAGCATAACTTAAAATAACTCAAATTAATTAGACATTTAATATTTACTCTAAAATGAATCAACTGTAAACTCTACAGGTGACAAATGTAATAGTGCGGGTCATCACATCACCTGGTCCTTTGCCTGATGCCTCCAGTTTGCGCAATTTGCTGATTTCATCTTCAGTAATGGTGGTCATATCCCTCCAGAAATCCACATTCTTGCCCTGTTCCAGCTCCATGTACACCTACAATGAGAAACACACATCCAGATTTAAATTTTATTTTGTGTAAAAATGTCTAAACTGGCGGCCCAATCGTGTGTTAAATCTCTCTTGTCCTCACACACCTTGATGTCCTCCAGCAGGTCGTCCATGTCTGTGGCGGTGAGTCCGTTGAGGAAGGTGTACGGTTCATGCATCTCCACCGACAGATCATCGTCTTCAGCGCTGATGTATTTAGCCAGCAGGTCGATGGGCTTCGCTCGGCCGTCACGGATCCGGATCTTAGACCTGCATCACATCACAGAACCACATTACAAATAGACCAATCACAAGCATGAATGAAAACACTACACGTCTGAAGAGTGTGACCTCAGTTTGGCCTGCTGCAGGTGAAAGTTGTCCTCTTGTTCCGCCCATGTTTTGAAATGTTCGGCCTCTTTCTCTCTCTGCAGCATCTCCAGCTCCTGCTCACGCATGGACTTCTCCCGCTCTCGCTCCAGACGCAGCTGCTTCACCTGAACACACACATCTCACACTTTTAATTCACTTCAGTTTAATTCACTTTAGTTCATTTCCCAAATGCAATTTGGCTGCAACATTAAAGGCTAGACTAACGTTTGCTGAGGAGCATGTCGACAGAGGATCACCTAAAAGTGAAAAGACTCTACTGATTGAGTGAACTGTTCTTTCTGCCTCAAAATAACTTGATTGCATTTGAGGGATAGATTTGACAGATTATCACTCATGCGGTCCTTTTTACTTGTTCAAATACCTTTAAATGGCCCATAAAATGCAGTTTTACACTTGCTAAAAAGTGATTACCGGTACATGTGCCAATCAGTTTTTGACATATGACATAATTTAGATTTTTGGGTTAACTATCCCTTTAACATTTAAACAATATAACAGGGATTTTTATTTTGGAACTGATTTGAGGAAAAATAAACTTGATACATAAGCAAAATAGTTAGTTTTTTTAAAAAAAATTTTTTTTCTTTAGTAATTCTTAGTTAGATTTCAAATTCCACTTAAATGAAATCATTCAAAAATGTTTAGTACCTTTTGTAGTTCTCTGCGGTTTTCCTGCTGGATGTGTTTATTTCTCTCCTTCAGATTTTTTTCAGACAAATGCCCAATGCCTTTCTTCTGCAGAGCCTGAGAATCACACAAACACACACAGTAGTTGAAGTCTATTTCTGTTAACACAAGTCCCAATCAGACTTTCAGTGAAACATCTGCAATATCAACACACATATTTGTCCTCCGCTATCCATAACACCTCTCTCACCTTCTGCCATTTGAAGGTCCCGAGCAGGTTGTTGTCTCCAAACGGGTTGTCGGCGTTGGTGTAGCCCATGTACTCTTCACTCCAGCCCATCTTCTCCCTCTTCTTCCTCTCTTTGGCCTCTTTCTTGGCCAGACGTCTGGCTCTCTTCTCCTCGGGGGTCTCCAGGGCCTTCATCATCTCCCTCTGCTTCTTCTTGTCTTCTTTGGTGGAGGAGGACCCCTGTGTGGTCTTGTCTCCCTGATCAGAGTCAGCAGAGGAGCTGGAGGAACTCGAGGATCTGGATTCAGTGCGTCTGCTTCGGTCTCGATCCCTCTCTCTGCTCTTCCTCCTCCCGTCTCGGTCTTTCTCCTTCCGTCTCTCTCGGCTGGAGCTCCGGCTCTGTCGTCTCCTCCGCTCTCTCTCACTGCTCCTGTCATCTCTGCCTCTGTTTCGCTCCACACTGGACTCAGAGCTGGAGCGTGAGGAGCTTCTACTCCTCCTCCTGCTGCTCTTTTCATCCTTGTGTTTCTTCTTCGTCTTATGTTTCTTCTGATTATTGCGACTATTACCTGATGAGCTTAAACAAAGAAATAAAATAATGTTATGTTCACAATCAGCAGTTTTCAATCTTTAAGATGCCACAGATCCCAAAATATAATCACCCTGATGCAAATGACCTCCATCCTGAAATTTCAAAGGCATCTTTGTAGTTTCTTATATAAAGGCTCAATTTACAATTTGGAAAAATATATAATTATGTCTAAAAATATTTATTTTGTTGTTATAATTAACTACAATATTAATAAATAAACTATTTAGTGTTTCTCAAATTATAATAGGTGTATTCAAATTAATAAGTGTATTGGGTTTGATAAAATAATTGATAACATGCAAAAACGAGCCGTCAACTATTAATGATTTATTCTTTCCTTGTTACTTTTTTATTGCATTTTTATGTTTCTCATGAACCTTTATAATAACTATTTTTTTCTGTAAAGCACTTGAATTACTACTGTGTATGAAATGTGCCTCATAAATAAAGTTGCACTGTGTTGCCTATTACATTTTTTTTAATGTATTACTATAACACTATATTGTACTACTGTATTTAAAATCAATTTTAAAGTTAGTGTAGTCACTTTTATTTAGTAAAATCAGTCAAATAGAGAGCAAAAAGAAGGCAAATATAAATAATTGTACAAGTGTAACTCTTTGTTGATATAATATTATATCTTATGTTAACAACATGTTTATGTTAAAAACAAAAACAAATTAATTTATTTCTAAAACGAAATACAATTACTATATAATATTTGGGAAATTATGTTAAAAAGGGCTATTTGTTGTTTCTTGTTACTATAAGTTATATCCCTGCACTCACAGTTTGTCTTTCCCTCGGACCTCCTCTTACTGTATAAACTGAAACTCCTACAGGATTGCTGAATTATTCGTTTCTGGAGGTTTTCAGCACCTGTCTGTGTCTCTGGATCTCCGCAGTGATCGCGCTCTTCTGCCTCTGTGATCGCGGTCAGAGTCGCTGGAGCGGCCGGACTCCGGTCCTCGGTGTCGGCTCGGGCCTGCTGATCCTTCGCTGCTCTCAGACCGCGCTCGTCTGCGAGAACCCTTCACGGGAGAGCGGTTCCGACCGTGTCTGTCCTCCGGCGAGCGCGAGCGGACATATCTACGAGTACTTTCTGGAGAGCGAGACCGCGATCGGCTCCTACGATGCTTCTTCGAGCCCATGTTTTCAGGTCCTGAGTCCTGACCGCGCTGTGTCGCGTAAATAGGTAGTTTAAAATGTTTTCAATATTTATGTCTCCCAAATCAATTCTATTATACCACTTAAGAAAGCAATATTGATTTTTAAAATGTATATTTAGAAAATGCGCAGGTCAGAAGTTTTCACAAATATTCGTATAATTTCTAGCAGGCAAAATATAGGGCTTCACACTAGGGTCCTTTTTGAGGCGAAATTTTGTCGTCTTTTTATGTAACACACCAAAAAAAAAAAACCAAAAAAACATGCAAAATACTTGGAGATAACTATTACTAGAGATGGTAATCAAATTGTCCAATAAATTTTTGTTACAACTCTTTTAAAAGCAAAAATAAAATAATAATAATAATCTCAATCACTGGCTACAAAGTGTTATCTCAATTTTTAGAAGAGTTTTATTGACTAAAATGGATTAACTCTCAAGGTTTGTTTATCCAGACTCCTCCTTAGCTATCCCACCTAATTTACTAAAATAATGTAATATTGCATTATTTAACTCTATCTGGAAAAATAAGCATCACTATATTAACAAAAATGATTTAGTTTAATTATCCAGAGGAGTGAGACAAGGGTGTCCCATTTCTTCCTATTTTTTTCTTCTTTGTGTGTAGGTTTCCCTATCATAGGTCACTTCGATGCTGCGGTGACGTCACCACGTATGGGAACACCTCTGGTGTGACGAATGTCTGAAGCCCTATACCATCCCGCCAATCCTATTGGCCAAATGGCGCATAGCACCACCCTACGCATGCGCACGCATGATATACCTGGGTGCAGCGCGCCATTTTGCTCAGATTTCATTCCTTCAGGAATAGCGAATCATCTGTGCCCTATCATCTCGCGTTCTCCAGCGATCTCTTCGAGCAGTGTTAACTCCTCTTCGCGGACGCGATGAGTTTTCGAAAATGCAAGGAGCCATGTACCAGGTACATCACGGCGGGGGACACTCATGACAGGTGCGTAGTATGTCTTGGTTTACATCACGCACAGGCGGCGCTTAGCGGCCTTTCTTCCTGTCCCCATTGTGATGGCCTGCGGCTCAGAGTACTGCGCTCCAGGGTGGAAGTATTCTCTAATGTCGCCCTCGAGTCTAACCCCCGTCAGGTCACCTCTGCGACTGCCGAGGCACCGCACGAGGCGAGGGCCTGGGGTGACACGTGCGTCATGGACTTCGTGGACAGCGCAGCGCTGGAATATTCTCCACATCGCTCGCTCTCCCCTACCCTGCTGCAGAATAAAACTTATACTGAGCCTGTCGTCTTCTCTAATGAGGATTTACTTCCCACACCGGAGGCATGCGCCGCCATCTCCTTCGGTTGTGGACGCTATGACGACGATGTTTTATCCACCGCGGCCTCGGGGTCTGAGGACTTCGCGACCGACACTAGCCCTCTTCCTCCTAGCGGACAGGAGAGCCGTGTTTCCCCCTCCTACAGTGAGCTGTTGGATGTGGTTTCTCGTGCGGTGTGTAAATTGGGGCTAGACTGGGAGGTTGACAAGGCCGAGGCCCAACCTTCTTCTAAGCTGGACGACCGTTTTCTAACCAGTCGGACACCTACACAGCCTAGTTTGGTGGGTAAATCCTACATGGCGGCTGGTCAAGCGGCTGCTTCGCTCCACTCTATGGCGGTCCTTCAGGCCTACCAAGCGGAGTTATTGAAGGAATTGGATGAAGGTGAGGGCATCACACCGCAGGCAGTGAAAGAACTTCGCAGAGCTACGGATTTGGCGCTACTTGCTACCAAACATACCGCTCGTGCAGTGGGCCGTACAATGGCCGGTTTGATTTCGGTTGAGCGCCACCTCTGGCTTAATCTCACCGATATTAAGGAGAAGGATAAATCTTTCCTTATGGATGCCCCTGTCTCCAGGGATGGGTTGTTCGGTGAGGCTGTCACGTCAGTAGTGGAGAAGTTCAGGGCAGCGAAACAGCAATCAGCCGCTTTCCGCCAGCTGATTCCCCGCAGACCCAGGGAGGTCGAACGCCGGCAAGTGCCCGCGCGTTCTCGTTCAACCTCCTCTCACCGCCAGCGAGCAGCCTCTCGAGAGGAACCCACACCTATGGCGCCTCCTCGTAAGGACTGGGGCCCTAGGGTTTTTCCTCCGGCGCACCAGCGTCAACGTAAACGATTGAACCTGACCTCGACGGCTAAAGCCTCTCGTTCTCGGGTACCGAATAGCAGCTCCTGATCTTTTTGCTGCTTGCCAGGGACTGTGCCCTCCGCTAGAGAGCGCTGTCGGACCGCTTTCGCGCATCCTACGCTCTCATTGCAGTCCCCATGCTCGAACATTGATTGTCTCGCCGCAAACAGCGCCTCGAGCAACATTGGATCGAGCTGTAATGACAGACGCTCCCTCAGACACTCTGAGCAGTCCTGCTTTCGGAGTTCGAGGGACGACTCAAGGACCCTGCACAAACGGCCCGTTTATGACGGCTCGCGCAGCCGCCGCTTTTTCGCTAGCGGCAGAGCCCGATGTTCCATCTGTTGGCCTAATTCCTGCCGTGGACACGTTTCAGGATTATACTCAACGGAACGCAACGACTCTGGCGCATACGCTTCCCCGGTGCACGAACACCACAGGTTTTTCGTGTCCTGTCGTTTTAACGCGTATGACGGCGTTGCAGGGAGCGGAAGTTTTGAAACCGCTAATATTGTTTCGGGCCGCGTGGGAACGCTTGCCCGGCATTTCTCAATGGGTGTTACGCACGGATACACCATTCAGTTTCGGAAAGGCCCGCCCCCTTTCCGCGGAATTCTTTCCACTACGGTGAAGTCTACGGAAATGGCGGTGCTGCGACAGGAAATGTCAGCTCTGCTGAGCAAAGGGGCTATAGAAGAAGTACACCCCTCTCAGATGGAGACAGGTTTTTACAGCCGTTATTTCGTGGTACCGGAAAAAGACGGCGGGTTACGGCCCATTCTGGATTTACGCCGTCTGAATCTTGCACTCAGACCGAGCAAATTCAAGATGTTGACGGTGAAATCTATTCTGTCTCAGATCCGACCAAACGATTGGTTTATTACGATCGATCTGAAGGATGCGTATTTCCATATTCAGATCGTCAAGAGACACAGGAAGTTCCTCAGATTCGCTTTAGAGGGCAAAGCGTATCAGTACCGCGTTCTTCCCTTTGGCTTGGCTTTAGCGCCCCGTACTTTCTCAAAATGCATGGACGCAGCTCTGGCCCCGTTGCGGCTCCAGGGCGTTCGTGTGTTGAATTATTTGGACGATTGGCTGGTGCTAGCGCAATCGTGGACTCAAGCACACTCTCACCGAGATCTTGTGCTGAATCATTTAAACAGCCTGGGCTTACGAACAAATTTCAAGAAAAGTGTTTTAACTCCCTCTCAACGGATAACTTTTCTGGGAATAGATCTGGACTCTCGCGCGATGACAGCGAAGCTTTCTCTCCCGCGCGCTCAGTCGATTGCGTCATGCGTGCGGCACTTCAAAGCGGGTCGCACGGTGACAGTGAGATTGTGCCTCAGGCTCTTGGGTCTAATGGCAGCAGCATCCACCGTGATTCGTCTGGGATTGCTTCAAATGCGCCCCTTTCAGTGGTGGACGAAAAGGCGGAATATTTCACCCCGTTGTCTCCCGCATCGCACGATTTCGGTGACACAGCAGTGTGTGATGTCGCTAAAATTTTGGATGTCAACCGAATTTCTCCTGTCAGGAGTTCGACTGGGAATGTATGCTTTCCGAGAGACTGTCACGACGGACGCGTCTTTGACTGGTTGGGGAGCTGTGTGTCGAGGGCGACCAGCCCACGGAGTGTGGACAGCGGCTCAGCGCGGCTGGCACATAAACAGACTGGAATTACTGGCAGTTTTTCTGGCTCTCCAGTATTTCACGGATCTGCTGATCGGCCGTCATGTGCTGCTCAGATCGGACAACACAGCGGTTGTGTCTTATCTGAACCATCAAGGAGGATTGCGCTCTCGCCCCCTGTGCAGGCTGGCGAGGCGTGTTCTTCTGTGGTCTCGGGACAAGTTTCTGTCGATCCGGGCCATTCATGTCCCCGGACGATTGAATTTCGGAGCGGACTTGCTATCCAGACAGGCTCTGGAACAGGGAGAATGGCGATTACACCCCCAGACGGTGGATCTTTTATGGCGGATATTCGGCAAAGCGAAAGTGGATTTATTCGCGTCGAGCATGACTACGCATTGCCCGCTATGGTTCTCCCTACGCTCCCCATCGCCCCTGGGCGTGGATGCGTTAGCTCACAGCTGGCCCAGGACCAGTCTGTATGCTTTTCCTCCGATTCGTTTGATCCCAGCGGTATTATGCAGAATACGGCGGGACAGAGTGGAACAGCTGCTGCTGGTGGCTCCGCGATGGCACACGCAGCCGTGGTTTGCGGATCTGATCAGTCTGCTAGCGGGCTCTCCGTGGGAGATTCCCCTCAAACAGGATTTATTATCACAAGCACAGGGGCTGATTTGGCACCCGAGGCCAGATCTGTGGAAACTGTGGGCGTGGCCACTGAGCGGAGTGCATTAGTATGTCCCGGTCTTTCTGTTGAAACCACTGAGACTATATTGAATTCTAGAGCAGCTTCTACGAGACGCTTATATGCTTTCAAGTGGAGACTGTTTACAGCCTGGTGTGGCAATCATAATGTGGATCCAGTTTACTGCCCAGTGGCTTCAGTGCTGGAGTTCCTCCAGGAGCGTTTTTCGGATGGCGTTACACCAGCCACTTTAAAGGTTTACGTGGCAGCAATTTCAGCTTACCACGAATACATAGGCGGTGCCTCTGTGGGGCGTCATCCATTAGTTTCTCGTTTCATACAGGGTGCGCGACGGCTGAGGCCTTTCCGCCCTGTGCGAGTTCCTTCATGGGATTTATCCATTGTGTTGCTAGGTTTATCAGGGCATCCGTTTGAGCCCTTGGAGACCGTATCGGATAAATTCCTGACACTGAAGACACTTCTTCTCATGGCTTTATCCTCCCTCAAGAGAGTTGGGGATTTACAGGCTCTTTCTGTTTCACCCTCATGCATGGAATTTGCACCGGGCTCTGTGAAGGTGCTGCTGCGGCCCAGGCCTAACTATGTTCCTAAGGTCGCATCTAACCCTTTTCGCTTTCAGCAAGTGGTTCTGGAAGCTTTTTCACCTGCTGAGGCTGGGTCAGGAGATCTAAGTCCTGTGAGAGCTTTAAAGACTTATGTGGATCGTACAGCCCCTTGGCGTGAATCTGACCAGCTGTTTGTCTGCTTTGGACATAAAAGTAAGGGCCATGCAGTTACAAAGCAGCGCATGTCCCATTGGCTGGTGGAGGCAATTTCTTTGGCCTATGAGGCACGCGGACTCGCTTCGCCCTTAGGGATTAAGGCTCATTCCACTCGAGCTGTAGCTTCTTCTCAAGCTTTTCTCAGTGGCTCTTCTATGGATGATATCTGTGCTGCGGCAGGATGGTCCTCACCGAGCACTTTTATCAAGTCCTACAGTCTGGATGTGAGGATGGCCCCTGGCTCCCGGGTTCTCTCCGCTTGAGCAGATGCTTCCTCGGATCTCAGTTATCAGGTACGTCAGGCGTTTTGGTATATCGTTCCCATACGTGGTGACGTCACCGCAGCATCGAAGTGACCTATGATAGGGAACATCTCGGTTACGTATGTAACCTTGGTTCCCTGAATAGGGAACGAGATGCTGCGGTTCTGGCCGTTCCGTACCTTGATAACTCTTCATCTTCAGTCATGAAATCTGAGCGAAATGGCGCGCTGCACCCAGGTATATCATGCGTGCGCATGCGTAGGGTGGTGCTATGCGCCATTTGGCCAATAGGATTGGCGGGATGGTATAGGGCTTCAGACATTCGTCACACAAGAGGTGTTCCCATACGTGGTGACGTCACCGCAGCATCTCGTTCCCTATTCAGGGAACCAAGGTTACATACGTAACCGAGATGACTGTCGACATTTGTATGTGAAAGTGGTATTCAGGGTATCCGTATAGCAGATTGAGAAATATTTATTAGCCAATTAGCAGATGGCACCACATTACTAGATGTTTCCCAAATCTCTATAGCAATTAATTATAGAAAATTGTTATCTGAAGCTTCGGGTCTTAATCTAAACAGAAGAAAATGTTAATTAATGTCTATTAAGGCTGTACAGCAACTATAATATATAATATTCCAGTTAAATCTGAAATTACATATTTAGACAAAATTTCAAAGAAGATTGAGAGACTTGACCTTGAGAGGCAGAATCAATACTGCTTGCTAAGGCTTACAAACTCTGCACTCTCTCTGGACAACAAAATCTGCAAATCATTTGATAAAATCATGTTTCGAAAAACAAAATCCATTATGTTAAGAAGTCTGTATTAAAGCTGCAGTAGGTAACTTTTGTAAAAATATATTTTTACATATTTGTTAAACCTGTCATTATGTCCTGACAGTAGAATATGAGACAGATAATCTGTGGAAAAAAAATCAAGCTCCTCTGGCTCCTCCCAGTGGTCCTATTGCCATTTGCAGAAAGTCGTCCACTCCCGGTAAGAAACAACCAATCAGAGATGCGGTCCGTAACTTTGTTTGTGTTCAAAATGTAGCAAAATTTATATAAAAAGCGAGTACACCATGAATCCATTTTCCAAACCGTGTTTTTAGGTTGTCCTGAATCACTAGGGTGCACCTATAATAAGTGTTTATATTCTGACTATTTTAGATTGATTCGGGGGTACCGCGGCGGAGTAACCCAGTACCTTTGTGATTCTTCATAGACATAAACAGAGAGAAGTAGTTCCGGCTACAATGTAAAATTTCACATTCACCGCAGTAAATTCACTCATCAAAATCCAGCCAGACGATGAACATTATTAACAGCAATTATTATATGATGCAGTCACACTTGTGTCTGAACCCTGAAGAATGCTGTCAGTATTACTGCTTGTTTTCATGAATGTTAGAAAAAGGTTATATTTATTTCATATCATTTTATTTCATTTCTTATTTTTCTGTAAGCTAAATACTTATATAAATATATTTATATTCATAAATGTAAATTTTCTAAATAAAATCTATTTTTCTAAGATTAAAACTTGAAATGAAAATGTGTTATGAATCTATTTGGAAGAGAGTGCTGGATATTCTCTCCCCCCATTCACAATCCTTGACGGATTTGAGACTCGAACCCGCAACCTTTGGGATACAAGTCTAACTCTCAAACCATTAGGCCAGGACTGTGTTGATGTTTGTGAATGTCCTAATTTAAAATAAATAAATAAATAAAAATTTGGTATAGTAGTAATGATTAGCTTCCTATAAACCAATAGAACTCTATAGTATTTCTAGTCTATAGTACTTCTGAGGGTTTGGTTCCTGGCTCTCAAGAAAGGGACAGAGTAAAACAGTGTTTCTCCTCTTCTTACTGTAATTAAACAAATGTTGAACTGATCTGTTTGTGGTGGGAGTGTTATAAAGAGGCTTCTCTGTGTCATTTCACACTTCAACTTCCTGTTTTAAGAACACAACATTAGCCATCTTGATGTTTGCTACGATGGCAGTCGATCATCTGTTTGCATCCTTCATCCTTCTCCTTATCTCTAACACAGGTAATACATTAATAAATGTGTATGCAATCATTGAAATTTCTAATGTTTTGTCATTTTCTAGTGATTTGTTTATAATTTAATTTGTGCTATATTTGGAAAAAGCAATAGGTAAAGGATTACAATGATACTATTGTAAATATGTGATACTGTGCTCCTCACATTGGTAATTTCACCATTAGCTGCTCACCTGAACAGTTTATGTTGTTGTAGCTGGTATCATTGCAATCCTTGACCATCAAAACATAGCTTTAGGTTTAGAAGATATGATACAAAATACATCATTTAGTTATGGTTGAAAGTAAAACCATGGCCACCTCAGAGGTGTTTTTGTGATGGTTCCATTTCTGAAATTGTGTAGGGCTGCAAACTATACAAGTGCACCAAGTTTTGTGAAAAAGTGAACATTATTTTCACATACAACCTGAACTACTAAGAGGAAAAATATTTGTATTATTACTTATGAAGCCCTATGATTTGTTTACTTTTTCCAAATGGAGTGTATAGTGTAAGTTTTATGATATGAAGATGGATGTATAAAATGTTCTGAACTGTGTGTTTCTCTCTCCTCAGGGTTCAGTGCTGAGATCTCTGTGTTTGTTCAGACAGGAGCTTCTGTTCAACTGGATACACAGACACAACAACTACCAGAGTTTGATCTTTTATCCTGGATGAATGATAAATCAGAGAGTATAGTTAGATACAACAGTGATTCCAAAAGAGTAACACCTCATGATTCCTACAAGGACAGAGTGGTCTTCAATGATGTAACCTTCTCTCTGACTCTGAAGAACATGCAGAAGACAGACAGTGGACTCTACACAGCAAGAATAATTGGATCAATAACCGATGATTTGGTGTCATACAGAGTATCTGTTATAGGTGAGTCTCGTTTATTTGTGTGATTTAATGTTTTCCTGCATAAAAGCATTCAAAGTGCAGTTTATGGACAGATTTTTTTTGTGTGTGTGTGATTGAATGTGATTGTTATCTTGGTTTAAATGTGTGTTTCAGACTCTGTGGAGGCTCCTGTCCTGACTGTGAACTCAAACTGGTCCAGCAGTGACTCCTGTACTGTGAACTTCACATGCAGAGCTCATGAGCTCATGATTTACTCCAGCTTTCAGAACAACAGCTGTTCTCCACAGGAAGTGACATCACAGATCAACACTCTCATCCTGGACTGCAGTAAGGAATACATCATCTGTAACCATAGCAACACTGTCAGCTGGAAACAAGACAGAATAAACATTACACAGCTCTGTGGAGGTATATATCTGTTTCAACATTGATAAATACTCTAATTTCACTGCTGGTTATATATATACTCTATATAATCGTGTATGTGACAAACAAAAATCTTAAATCTTAAATGGTCTTTATCTTACAAATCAACACATTTCAAGCTGCATTTTCCGATGATTTATAATGATAGTTAACAGACTGTAAACTTACTAAGATTAGACTGATTTTAAAAAGTTCTCATTACTTTTCAGAGAATGAAAGGCTAATCCCACACTCCTATACAGAACACATGATTGTGCACCTTGTTGAGTTTGTTGTTGTGGGAGTGATGGGGATTGCTGGTTTGATTATTTACTGTTACTGGAAGAATAAAACAGGTTTGTACATCTCAAATTTACTGAAAAACATTATCTCATATTTAAACCTGAAATCATATAGTCCAAAAACTTGAGAAGTTGAGAATGTTTAGTTCTAAATGATTACTGTACAGGCTAATATTTTATTGGTCTGTAGGATATTAAACCAAGAAACATCATGTGTCTCACCTTCTATAGATTTAGGTTTATAATTCATTTTCCTTTGGATGCACAGCATTTCTCTAGATGTAAAAGCACAAAGTGATATTTTGAGAGGTGGAGATATTTTCTTTTCTATAGATTTTTGCTTGTTTGCTTGTGCAGAAGTTCCATTTGACTCTATAAATACTACAGAGACTCTTAAAAATAAACTTTCTTACAATGTCTATCATACACTTTTATATTAACAGCAGTCTAGTGAATCCAGAATATTGGTCAGTATTACATTTATAGACTGTCAGTCTGTGTTACATGAGGGAAATCTCACCTTTCTGACATTCTGTGTCTAAAATATGAAAGAAATCCAATGCAAACAAACATATTTCTACACGACTGGTAATCTGTGCAGTAAACTTATATTCTGGTCTCACAGATGTCAAACAGGCTGATGATACAGACTACGATGATGCTGAGGTGAGATTTACATGATATTCTTGCAGACGTCAGAAAATAAATAAATATTGACTATGTTTCAAATAACATTCTGTGAGTGTTTGTTTATTTCTCTTCAGACTCAGGAGAAACATTCACCACCGTCACCTACTGTACAGCAGGACACCAAACACCTTCATGAATGCTGAAGACTCACAGACAGCTTCCTGGCTTCATGACTCCTGTGGAAGTGTACAGACACATTTTATTGTGAGGCTAATATTCAGTCAGTCACTGCAGATGTTAAAAATGAGCTCTTCTCTGCTTGTTTGTGCTGTTTGGATTTGCCTTTCTTGTCCAGGTTTCTGTTGAGCAAGAGATTTTACAATCACAGTGACTCACAGTTCACTCAAAAGTGAAGGTTCTGTCATAAAGACAGGGGAAGTCATGGGGTTAGAGAGTTTGATTCCTAACCATAGGGTTGTGTGTTTGAATCTCGGACTGGCAATACCACGACTTAGGTGCACTTGAGCAAGGCACTGAACCCCCAACTGTTCTCGGGTGCCGCAGCATAAATGGCTGCCCACTGCTCCGGGTATGTGTGTGTGCACTTTGGATGGGTTAAATGCAGAGCATGAATTCTGAGTATGGGTCTCCATACTTGGCTGAATGTCACGTCACTTCACAAGTCACTCACCTCATGTTGTTCTAAATCTGTATGTATTTCTTTCTTCTGTGGTAGAAACTTTAGAATGTTTCAGCTGTTTATGTCTCTTCAGTCTCTAATCAAATCCCCAAAAGAGCATGTGAGAAGCAGAAAAGTAATTCATAAACAGTTGGTTTAACTCAGTAGACGTCTTTTAAAGTGATCAAATCAATTTGTATGATGAAGAGAACAGATTTGATGTAAATTAAAATAAATCATTGATTTAAATAATTTTGCCCAAATAAAATATTGTGGCACATCAATAACATCTTTGGTGCTGATGTCTTAATGATTTCTTAACATGTCTTAATGTTCTTGACGTGTCACACTTCTATCTATTGTTTTGAAGTCAGTGGGTTAAATGCCTGAAAAATCTCAATATATTTTATTGGTTATTCTATGATGTAATAAACTACAAGAGCACAATTGTTAACACAATGCAACTGTGAAAGTGGACTAATGAGTAGATGAGTTTACCTGCATGGTTAACATGATGACATCCGACAATCTCGGTATTTAGCCACTTGTAAACCATCTTTTTCAATACACAAAATGTTTTTTTTTTTTTTTTATAAAATAATTCAAAGTGGGGTATTACTAATTTAAATGACAATTGCAAAAGATGCCGGGAGCTTACTGATGGCGACACTGAAGTCATGTAATTGATAGTATATAGCCTGACTTCTTTTACAGGACAGACTGTCATTGGTTCCTTAGTGATGCAAATGTACAAGACTAATTTCAGTGACCCTAAATAATGTCTTTGCTGATGTCTGCAAATAGTGTTTGACTGCAGACTATCACACCACACACACAAAATGTGTTAGTATAATTAGACTTCTGCCCTTTTTTTTTTTACATCAAACAACAAAAAACAATAAAAAGTCCAAAGGATAGTTTTTTTTATTGATCAATATAATAACCTATCAATTAAACTATTAAATGTACACTACACTTCTCACAATTCAACCAACTAGACTGTGCAAATTTGGAGTAAAAATACAACAGAAAGACCTGAACCGAAAGTGAGTCGTCAATCACATGATTTTCTGAAAACAGAACAAGTCTTCATACGCAGCTTCATTGTAAATGCACTGCACACCTGATAAAGGCTTCAGATTCTCTGTGTTTTTATGTAACACTACTATCTCATCTACTGTGTCTCTTTGAAAGTTATTTCTGCTTGTGATCAACTGAAGAATGATGCTACATCTTCAATATAAGTAGTTTTATCTGTCTGTTTCTCTTTCTCCATAATCCACACACAGCCCAAAATAACCCTGTAGATTCAGAAAGAGTGTCTCTGGTTCCTCACAGTGATGCCAGTGCATGAGACCAGTTTTATTAACTCCAAATTAAGTCTTCAATGATGTCTGTGAATGGTTTAGTGTGTTGAGAATGAATGTCAGGTTTTTTTGCTTTGGCAACAGTCCTTGCACACCATTGTGTGTGTGTGTGTGTGCGTGTGTGTGTGTGTGTGTGTGTGTTTGTCTAGTCTGTTATTGTAAACTTTTTTTTCAGTTTACACATATTCAACGTCATTCTGATGTTTGTTACAATGGCTGTAGATCGTCTGCTTGCATCCTTCATCCTTCTCCTCATCAGTAACACAGGTAATAAACCTAAACTAACTGATTAATTAAATTACTTTGTTAATCATTACATTTATAGTGATTGCTGCACAGGTCAAAGTTTACACATCTGATAATCTGTCTATAGTCTGTCTCATGTATTAAACAATAGTAATTTCTAAGACTAGGTTTTGCAATTGTAATTATAATGTCTCTGAAGCCGTTATAAATCTGTCTTAGTTGTAACATCTCAAGAAGAGTATCTGTACAAATACATTTATTAATTTTGCTTTTATCCAGATGCTTTTATTCATTATAAAGAAGCAATACAGAGCTTTAAAATAAAGTTTCAAACGTCGTCTTTCTCTCTCCTCAGGGTTCAGTGCTGAGATCTCTGTGTTTGTTCAGATGGGAAATTCTGTTCAACTGCATATAGACACAAGAACTAGAGTTTGATGATTTATACTGGACAAATGATAATTCAGAAAGTATCTCTCTTAGACAAGACTGAACCTTTAGAGTTCAAAAAAGAATTTTAAAGTGCTAAACTTCTAGCTGTCAAAAAGGTTCAAAGTTGAACTTAAAGGTTCTATAATGATCCCCTGGTCATTTGACAGTTGTTTTTAGAACCTTTGTTGTGGTAAAAGGTTCATATTAGAACCTATCATATTTAAATAATCCTTTTCTAAGATGTACTGTAAAGACTAGACTGAATAGAGTTAGAACACCATTTGCTTGTTACATTATTAATTCAAATACTCCATATTAATGTATTTACTCCTTATTCCCTTTAGACTTGAGCTAAACAAGCAACAAGCTAAAAAATAATCATATTGAAAAATTGAGGATTTAAGGTAATATTGTGGAGGTTCCTAAAATGATTGCAAATTATTGTTCTGTGTCTTATAGTAATCTGTATGCTTCTAATTTATTTCAACACTACATCTGAGTCTTTACATGAAGCATATTAGTGTTGAAGAGTTCAACGTATGTGGAGCCCTCTTAGTTTACAAGAAATTACCGATGCCATTAACTTTATGAAAAATAATAAGTCTCTGGTAACTGAAAGGTACTGCTGAGTTTTATAAAGAATTTAACAAACTTTTAGCTTTTTTTTTATTCAAAGTTTTTACTGAGAGTATAGAAAGAGCCTTGCTTCATCCGACTTTGTGTCAATGACTTACAACTTTAATTTCAAAACCAATTAAAAATCCTGGTTAATTGATAGTTGGCAGCCAGTTACACTGCTAAATAATGTTTATAAAATTATAGCTTTGGTTCTACCAAAAAGATTAAATGTTTTTTGAATAACTGAATTGATTAATGTCAGTCTGGCTTTCCACAAAAAAGTTACATTTTTAATAACATACATCTTGTTTTGTACATTCTAGATTATCCTATAATCTGTGCAGTAAATTTATATTCTGATCTCTTAATTGTCAAACAGGCTGATAATACAGACTACGATGATGCTGATTGTGAGATTTCTGAAGGATGCCTCTCAGGTTGTGAAGAGTCCACTGTCTTCTGCATGTTCTTCAGTGTCAGAGAAAAGGTTTCATTATTGAAATCTACTCTCTCCTCATAAAATCTGTCATGTATTGCTGGTTGCAAAAGTACTCTGTATGATAATTTTTTTCTCACAGTACTTTTAATGCTATTACTATCCCTTCCAATAAATAAGGTCTTTGCTGATGTCTACAAATAATGTTTGACTGTAGCACTTTCCTTTTTTTTCCTTCTGTTTTGTTTCAGTATTAGCAGCAGTCATTACACACCAGTATGTGTGTGTGCGTATTTGGATTCTAAATGTAACAAAATACCCTGTGTAGATATTTGAGAATGTCGTAATTTGGAAAAACTATTAAAATATATATTTGGTATCGTAATAGCGATTAGCTTCCTATAAACCAATAGAAGTCTATGTACTTCTGAGGGTCTGGTTCCTGGCTCACATATAAAGAAGTTTGTCAAGGGAAAGAGTAAAACAGTGTTTATCCTCTTTTTACTGTTATTAAACAAATGTTGAATTGACCTGTTTGTGGTGGGAGTGTTATAAAGAGGCTCCTCTGTGTCATTTCACACATATTCAACTTCCTGTTTTAAGAACACAGCATCAGCCATCTTGATGTTTGCTACGATGGCAGTCGATCATCTGTTTGCAACCTTCATCCTTCTCCTTATCTCTAACACAGGTAGTGAACTCAATGAATAAATGTATGTACAGTAACTGAAATTTCTAATACTGTTTACATTTTCTGGTGCTCATTTTCTGATCTCATTCAGGGTATCATATTTTTAATTAATGAGTCGAGATGAGGATAGATAAAAGTGTAAAATGTGTTTCTCTCTCCTCAGGGTTCAGTGACGTGTTTGTTCAGACAGGATCTTCTGTTCAGCTGGATATACAGACAAAGGAACTACCAAAGATGCATGTCTTAGTATGGGGAAAAGACAAATCAACAACAGTAGTTACATTTATAACTGCAACAAAACAAGCAATACGTGACAAATCATATAAGGAGAGAGTACAGTTCAATACTGAAACCTTCTCTCTGACACTGAAGAACATGCAGAAGAACGACAGTGGACTCTACACAGCAAGATTAATAGAAGATAATAAAAAATTATTTGCTGAATACAAAGTATCTGTTATAGGTGAGTCTAATTCTTTGTGTGATGTAATGTGTTCTATGAAAGACAATTAATAAGAGTAATATACAGTGTGCAGATTTAAACCAGCAAATTGTCTTTATTTTAGGATTGGATCTGCTTCTGCAATAACTGCAAAACAAATGGTTGCTCATATAATATTCCTTTATGTCTAAAATTTGTTTTGTGTTTAAATGTGAATGTCTTCTGCATCACGGCTGTAAATTTGATCTTGGAGGAAATGTGTTTCAGACTCTGTGGAGGCTCCTGTGCTGACTGTGAACTCAAACTGGTCCAGCAGTGACTCCTGTACTGTGAACTTCACATGCAGAGCTCATGAGCTCATGATTAACTCCAGCTATCAGAACAACAGATGCTCTCCACAGGAAGTGACATCACAGATCAACACTCTCACCCTGGACTGCAGTGAGGAATCCATCGTCTGTAACCATAGCAACCCTGTCAGCTGGAAACAAGACAGAATAAACATCACACAACTCTGTGTCTATAATAAAGGTAAATATCTCCTTCTATTCATGTATTTTGCACACATACACACCATATGTAATATCTAGTAACTAGTCTTTATTTATCCCACAAATCAATCATCTTTGGGTTTGTAAACTGCAGGTGTCGTGTTCTTTATAGATAATTAAGGGCTTTTAAAGCGTACTATGAATAGACTAGTTCATGCTGTTTTTAATCCCTTACTTTCCAGAGAATGAAATACTGGAAATCGAACATACTTCAACATTGCTCAGCATTTTCCTCTTTACTGTCATCGCTGTGGGAGTGATAGTGTTTGCTGGTTTGGCATTTAATTGTTACTGCAAGAATAAAACAGGTTTGTCCTTCCCACACATACTGAAAAACTGATCTCACACTAATACCTTAACTAGTTTCTTTATTACTGAAAACTAGTGTTCAAGAGCAATCGAAAATCTGACTAAATCAAACACAAACATGTTTCCACATGACCTGTAATCTGTAAACTTATATTCTGATCTCTCAGAGGTCAAACAGGCTGATGATACAGACTACGATGATGTTGAGGTGAGATTCACATGAGCGTTCATCTCTATTCCTGCAGAAGTCAGATAATAAATGTAACAACAAAATCAATACTGAATATTATCTGTTTCAAATGACATTCTGTGATGGTATGTTTGATTTCTCTTCAGACTCTGATCCAGAAGATGACAGGAGACACATGGACCACCGTCACCTACTGTACAGTAGGACGACACCAAAAACCTCCTCCTTCTCATGACAGCTAAAGTCTCACAAACAGAACTTAAAGCCTTAATTCAGCTTCCGGATTTAATGACTCTTGTGGAAGTTTACAGACACTGTTTTTATTTTGAGTCCAATGAACTTCAGTCAGACACTGCAGATGTCATAAACGAGTGTTTCTCTGCGTTTCATGTGAGAACACTCTTTATGTGCGCAGTGCCACAGGCTCCATACCACACCACACTGAAGCAGTAATTTGTGCAAAAAGTCCCAACCAAATATTGACTGCATAATTAAACCTTCTTTGGAGATCTTGAAAATTTCTGTTTTGTAAATCTTTTTTTGATTGATCTTTGAGAAATTAATTCACATTTTTTGAGATACAGATTTTTTTTATTTTCCTAAGCTGTAATTCATAACCATCAGAATGAAAACAAAAAACTGAAATATTTGAAGCTGTTACTTTCTTTCTTGGTATTTAAATTCACTCTTGCAGGTACACGTGCGAGCAAACAGCATGAGCACGAGGACACCTACCCTCATGCATTTTCTTCTTTCTGACGACAGCTGTATAATTATTTCTGAATAATTTAAACATTTCATTAGGGAAATAAAGAATTCTAAATATTACTCATTCTTAATGTTATAATTAGCGTATTGGTAAATGGTATTTAGTCTTTTCTATTTATACGATGTTTGTTTTCACATGGCAAGTTCTACAAAAGTCATTACATTCCATCACATCACATAAAGTAGATATAAATAATAATAATAATCAGTCATATTTCATTTTTGTCACATTAAAGGGTTAGTTCACCCAGATAGCAAAATTATGTAATTAATAACTCTCATGTTGTTCCAAACCTGTAAGACCTCCGTTTATCTTTGGAACACAGTTTAAGATATTTTAGATTCAGTCCGAGAGCTTTCAGTCCCTCCATTGAAACTGTGTGTACAGTCTACTGTCCATGTCCAGAAAGGTAAGAAAAACATCATCAAAGTAGTCCATGTGACATCAGAGGGTCAGTTAGAATTTTTTGACGCATCGAAAATACATTTTGGACCAAAAATAGCAAAAATGACAACTTTATTCAGCATTGTCTTCTCTTCCGTGTCTGTTGTGAGAGAGAGTTCAAATCAAAGCAGTCTACAGACTGTTCAAATGCATTTATTACTTATGGACCCCTATTTTTTATTTTTCCAAATAGGTGTGTGTATTATGAATCGATGACATAAAGCAAAATAGAGGTGTAAAATGTTCTGAACTGTGTGTTTCTCTCTCCTCAGGGTTCAGTTCTGAGATCTCTGTGTTTGTGCAGACAGGAGCTTCTGTTCAACTGGATATACAGACACAACAACCACCAGAGTTTGAGCTTTTAGCCTGGATGAATGATAAATTATCATCACCCCTGGATGAAGTACAGGTTATATTTTTTTATAATACTCTACAATAAACTTGTTTTCTTATTAGCTGTATAATACCTAAATAATTCATGTCATCTTTATTACCTTGTCCTATAAATTGTTTAAAAAAATATATTCTCAATGTAACTTGTTAAAACGAACTTAACACCACTTTCTCTTATTTTACTGCTTTTTACATATAGTTTTGTAAGCATTACATGAAATCTAAGTAATAATTGTCCAGCAGAGGGCCATGGCGAAAATTGAACTGATCTGTTTGCACTTCACAGATACTTGTTTTCACTGCACAGATATTTAACTTCCTGTTTCAAGAATACAGTCAGCTATCTTGATGTTTGCTACGATGGCAGTAAATCATCATCTTGCATCCTTCATTTTGCTCCTCGTCAGTAACACAGGTAATTTACTCAAACTTAAAAAAATATGTATTTCTATGTTTCTAAGTCTAAGTCTTTCTAAGTTTTGTTCATTTCTTTTTTTGTTCATTTGTTTATCCTCTGGCAGAAATCATTTTCATTCTAATTGAGTGAAACAAAAGTTAAAATGAGAGAAATCTTTGTGAAACAGTGATTCTCCTCTGACTGTTAAATGATTGCTGAACTGAACTGTTTGTGGTGGGACATTAATGGAGAAAATACTTCCACAGATGTTCAACTTGCTGTTTCAAGAATATGATATCAGCTGTTTTTTTTTTTTTTTTTGTTACAGTGGAAGTAGATATGCTCGCATCCTTAATTCTTCTCATTATCCCTAACATACATTAGGTTAAAAAACATTTGAACAAAAAAAGTTTATACAATAATTGACATTTTGTAATACTATGTTTTGTCATTTTCTAGTGTTTTTTTTTAGTCATGTATAAAATGTTCTGAACTGTGTGTTTCTCTCTCCTCAGGGTTCAGTGCTGAGATCTCTGTGTTTGTGCAGACAGGAGCTTCTGTTCAACTGGATATACAGACACAACAACTACCAGAGTTTGATCTTTTATTCTGGATGAGTAATAAATTAGAGAGTATAGTTAGATACAACAGTGATTCCAAAAGAGTAGCACCTCATGATTCCTACAAGGACAGAGTGGTTTTCAATGATGTAACCTTCTCTCTGACTCTGAAGAACATGCAGAAGACAGACAGTGGAGTCTACACAGCAAGAACAATTGGATTAATAAACAAAGATTTGGTCTCATACAGAGTATCAGTTATAGGTGAGTCTCATTTCTTTGTGTGATTTAATGTGTTTTTCCATAAAAGATCATTCAAAGTGCAGTTTATGAACTGTGATTATCTTCAATATTGTCTTCAACACTGAACTGTCTTTCACTCAGGATCTAAAAAAAAAAAAAAAAGTGATTGTGATCTTGGATGAAATGTGTGTTTCAGACTCTGTGGAGGCTCCTGTCCTGACTGTGAACTCAATCTGGTCCAGCAGTGACTCCTGTACTGTGAACTTCACATGCAGAGCTCAAGAGCTCATGATTAACTCCAGCTATCAGAACAACAGATGCTCTCCACAGGAAGTGACATCACAGATCAACACTCTCACCCTGGACTGCAGTGAGGAACACATCTTCTGTAACCATAGCAACCCTGTCAGCTGGAAACAAGACAGAATAAACATCACACAACTCTGTGGAGGTAAATATGTTTCAACATCAACAGCAAGGTGCATTTTATTTATCTAGAGATTGTACAATTATTACGAATACACTGATTATTGCAGTTCTTCATCTTTTACCTTCCAGAGAATGAAAGGCCAATCGCAATCTCCTATGGTCCATCTCACATGATTGTGCTCCTTGTTGTGTGTGTTGTGGGAGTGATAGTGTTTGCTGGTTTGGTCCTTTACTGTTGCTGCAAAAATAAAACCGTTTACTGAAATAAACAATCTAATATTTAAATCTGACGGTTTTTTCATCCAGAGCCCTGGTCAGTATTACACTTGTAGGCTGTCAGTCTGTTACATGAGAGAAATCGCACCTTTTTGAGGCTAAAATCTGACAAGAATCAAATGCAAGCAAACATGTTTCCACACGACTTGTAATCTGAGCAGTAAACTTACCTTCAGATCTCTCAGATGTCAAACAGGCTGATGATACAGATGATGTTGAGGTGAGCTTCGGATGACAGTTCATCTCTATTCCAGCAGAAGTTGGATATAAAATGTCATATCAAACTCTTTACTGGATATTAACTGTGTTTCATATAGTGTGGTAATCTGTGATGGGTTGTTTTATTTCTCTTTAAGGATTTAAATAATTTAATACAGATTTTATAAATGAGTGTTTCTTTGCTTCCATCATCTACTTTTAATATAGTTTCATGAATTGTAATGTAAGCTCTATATGTGTTTGTATGTTGTTTGGTTTTGTTTACTGCCTTATTCAAGCAATACATTTTTATATCATCAAGGAACCAACCTGGGCCGGGTTTCCCAAAAGCTTCGTAAGCCTAAGAAGTTCATGAAAACAATCGTTCGACTGATCTTAATATTACGGTCTGGTTCCCAAAAGCATCGTAACTTAAGTAGCACTTGAAAATCATTGTAGATCTACAAGTGCTCTGGAGTAATCATTAAGCCTTAAGTGCTGTATGCCATGTCCGGTAGTAAGACCAGCAGCCTATTATCTGCCCTTATTTTTATTAAATTAACTGATGCACTTATGGATTCTTGTACCTTTTTGTTGTTTGCTGTGTTATTAAACTATATATAATTGGCAGCACATATAAATAATTTTTAGGTGTTGAAACCCTCTGCTGAATACCTTTCTGCTTGTTGATTGCTTACTAATTTTAGGTAATTTGTGATTTCTCAAGAAACTATTAACTATATGCGACACCCATCTTTAACTTGCTGCTTTGCCCTCTTGAGGTTTTAATGTGAATTGTTTATTATAAAAGAATAAAAGCCATATTTGTATTCATTGAGGTTGTGTGCTTGAGTCTCCTTGGCTACTGACTGAGGCCCAAACAAATTTCGTCCAGTCAGAATCCTGTTGGTCTCTTTCTCTACTCCTATTTGGAGTGTTACAACTTGGCATAGTTTGGCAGTCTGGACATTGGGCAATAGCAAGGAAGATAGCAATTACACTATCTGCAAAATTACCCTCTACATCCAGTGAGCAGCAGCGGGGAACAGGTTGTTATCCTAATATATCTCAAAGTCAAGAAACAAATTAAGATATGGTTATGTTTCCTTTTATGATGGGAACACCGTGGTGTCAAAAGTTTAATGGAGAACAGTGAAATCTGTCCAATAACTTTCAGGATTGGTATGATACGCAAAAATCAATGTTTAATATAGTATCCTTTTTCTGAGGCAGTTTCAGCTTTAGTAAGTAATCTGTATGGAGAAGCAAAGAGGGAAGTGTTAGCTTTGCCAGCAGCATAGCGTGCAACATTTGAACAAATATTGATGTTTTTGAAAGGTATTTATGGAGACATAGCTCCCCTTGCAAACATTCGTTCCCAGTTCTTTACCAGTGTAAATCAGCGTTGTCGTTGAGGTCAGATTTCTGATGTTGAGTTGTGTCCAAGGTCGCAGGGAAATGTAAAATTAAGACCATTGAATAATGAGACTGTGGAGGTGGCGGGAGAGGCAGAATAGTGTGCAGGATGCAAGACAACAAAACATTTCCCCTGGCCTGTGGCTGTTTCTTTAGATCCACTGTAATTTAGTTCCAAACAACAAGAAATGATTTCTGATTTGTAATTCAAGCATCAGAAGGTTTTCTCAGAACATGATGAGGATTATGGGCATACGGATAGGGTTTTACATGTAATACCAACAGGTGATGCAGCCCCAATTCGAGATTGTTAAAATAGGATTCCACCAAAATTGTATCAAGAAGTAAGGGAACTCTTAAATAACATGCTTGAAAATGGTATTATTAAGGAGAGCTATAGTCCATGGGCAGCATCTGTGGTGCTTTTCAGAAAGAAGGATGGCACCATTCATTTCTGCGTAGACTACAGGCGGCTGAACAGTGTTACTCATAAAGATTCATACCCTTTGCCTAGAGTTGAGGAGTCATTGGCTTCATTGAAAAAAATCTAGGGCAGATGGGGGTGCACTCAGCTGACAAAGAGAAGACCACTTTTGTGATGCCAATGGGGATATATGAATTTAATTGGATGCCGATGCTTATGCAATGCCCCAGGAACTTTTCAGAGACTGGTCGAGAGCTGCCTGGGGGAACAAAATTTTTAAACATTATTGCTCTATTTGGATGATATCATTGTTTTTTTTTTCTCCCTCTTTTGAGGCCCACATTATCCATCTAGATTTGGTTTTCAGCCGCCTTGGGATTTTGGCCTAAAGGTCAATATCACACTTTATTATGTTAGTTTTAATATAAAAAAAAAATCAAGGAAATTTCTCTGGCATTTCTTTCTTTTTGCTGTATCAAAAATGTACCGAAGCGTACCGTGACACAAGTGTATCGTATCGAACATATATATATAAAAATATATTAGTGCTGGGAAAAAAATGAATTGCATCCAGTTTGTGTTTGCATAAAATATGTGTGTGAACTGTGTATAATTATTTTGTATATAAATACACGCATATGCATGTATTAATTTAATTTTTTTTGCATGTATATACATTTATACATAATTTATATTATATATAAATATAAATAATTATATATATAAATAAATAAAAATATTAAATATATACAGGCATATGTGTGTATATATATATATACAAAATAATTATACACAGTACACACATATATATTATGCAAGAGTAATAAAGAGTAATTTCCTATGCCAGTAGAAGTCTTCGACCAACCGAAAAGAATGATTAAAAATACAGTTCATTCAAACTGGAACCCCTGGCTTTAAAATGGGCAATAGTGGAAAAGTTTAGGGAATATCTTGCGGCGTCTCCATTGACTGTCATCTCAAACCTAATCTCGATATACCTGTTTATGTTGTTAAGAAGGAAGGGGCTAATGGTGAGGAGAGGGTGTTGCATCGCAATATTTTAAGCCCACGTAAATTTGATACAGCCTTGCTCTTAGAGGAGAAATGTGTGGAGGTTACACCTTCTGATTCTAATGTCAATCCTGTGAACAGTAACTGCTGTATGTTTCCTTGGGGGACTGTCTTACAGGACCACCACCGGCACCCATGCAAAGGTATGGGGGAGCGACCTCGCATAAGGACATTATAGAAGAGCAATTACAGACTGCATCGAGGGAAGGTCCCTCTAGAGTATTTGAGGTGGTTTACACAGGTCAGAAAGGGCCTGTTGCCTCTACGTTATAGGATGTGAGGTATTTGGGAATGTGTGGACACATTTTAAGTAGGGGGCGTGGATGTAAGCCCTTAATTTTAGACAAGAGGAGGGGTGACAGTTGTAGCGCCCATTATATCTGCCTTGTGTACCATTAGGGGAAAAAGACAAAGACCTGTGCTGTATTTCTAAGGAAATCAAAAAATGTATTGTTGTTAGAGGGGAATTTTGTATGCAAGTGCTGCTGAGCTTCTTGCCGAGGCTACCATGCCGGGATGTTTTTCTGCGACGTGTGCGAAGCGATTGGGAGGGATAATTTGTAGTCTTGGGTTTCCCTAACTAAAGTTTGGCGGCCGCCGGTTGTTTTCCTGAATGCTGTACCCAATGTCCGGTAGCGGGTAAGAAGACCTGCAGTCCATCATCTGCCCTTAAAGGTTATTATATAAAGTGTCATATTCACCGGAGGTTTAATGTGACTGACTAATTGTTACCGGTCCCCTGGTGCTTGTAGTGGGTATGGAAAGTATTCAGACCCCCTTACTTTTTTCACTCTTTGTTATATTGCAGCCATTTGCTAAAATTAAGTAAAAAAAAATTCCACATTAAAGGTACAGGTTGTAGGACCTGCCACTAGAGGGCACACTATCAAAACAATTACAATCGCGTGGTTTGATGATGCTAAGAAGGAGTGTGGAATGATGGGATTTGTTGTCTTCTACCCAACAGCTAACGGCCATCAATCAGACGGAAAGATAAATCATGGATTTAACGCGAGTTCAACGATTTGCATGAGTAGATTACATACAAAGTCAATGCAAAGATGCTATCAGACTATGGATCAGACGCATCCTCGCACGGGTCTAGAGATGCGATGCCCCGCGTTTGGCGTGTATGCCCCATAATACTAATCTTGTTGATCGTTATAATAGCATAAGTTTTCTGTAAAGATACGAATCAAAACAACTCACCTGTTGAGTAAAACACAAGTAAGATCGGCATCTCTTTCTAGTTGAAGTTTGTCGCGAAGCTACTTCCACATTTGTCCATGACACTGTTGTCATGTGGTTTCTACGTCAGTAAAGGCGGTAACAAAGGGTAACTAATGTCATTGACTGCACTGCCCCGTGTCACTGTTTAGATTGGGAATTTTCTCATGACTTACAAGTAGTTGAAAACATTAGAGATATTGTTAGTAATCAGCTGGACAAAATATAACACTAGCCTAATGGTTCTGGGATATTTTACTGCAAATATCTTACAAATTGATATTGATATTGATATCTTACAAATGTTTACATTTTTGCAGATTAATTAAAAAAGAAAAACTGAAATATCAGATGGTCCTAAGTATTCAGACCCTTTGCTTTGACACTCATATATTTAACTCAGGTGCTGTCCATTTCTTCTGCTCTTCTTGAGATGGTTCTACACCTTCATTTGATTGGACTTGATTAGGAAAGCCACACACCTGTCTTTATAAGACCTTTATATATATGAAATATATTATTTATTTTAATAGTAATTGGCGGCCAACCTGCAATACCATCATGACCCACTAGGTCTAAACAAAATTACACATGATCAAAGGCGGAGCAAATTCTAACAGTCCTTATAGCTTTCTTATTAGTAGATACTGAGATTACGTTCTAATAGTTTTCCATTTCTTTTAGAAAAACAGAAAAGACAGGTTTACAGTTGGATAATTTGCATTTGTGAATGTGAAATTTGCTTAGGAAATTGTTTTTAATTAATAACAAAACTGATATTTTCGTTTGTGGGGTCAGAGTCATAATACCCAAACATAATGTTTTTCATACTGAGAAGCCTGGCAAAATCGTACAGTTGACAAACACACCAATGTCATCCCAAAGTTTCTAAGTGTAGTGACATGACCAAAATAAGTGTACAGTTTGTTCAGAACTCGAACAAAAAGAACATGTAAGATCAATGTCAGATTTAAATCTTTGTATAAACTTCTTTACAGGGTAGAACCTGTGTATGAGCTTAAAATAAGTTTCTTTCACTTTGTCTGAGAAAAATAATTTTTGCGGTAGAGACCAGATTTAATCACCACGAGAGCTTTCAAAATGCACGGCGCGCACCACTAAGTGACGTCTGTACTTCCCGGTCAGAGAGCACCTGTCCATCAAAAGGTCACTATCCAATCAGAGTAGATCACTTTTAACCCCGCCCCCACGAGAGGTTTGTGTCAAAACTCCAAACTAAAAACTGCGAAGCAAAAGTGAAATCTGTGGCAATGCATTCAGAATCCACGATCAGCGAAAACGAATCTTTGAAAAACATTAACAAAAATGAAGCATATTTGAAGAGCCTGTGACATCTGTGCGACTGAGTTCGGTTTTTTTTTTTTCATTTTCATTGTGTTTTTCTTCTTTTGTAATGGCATATGTTTGATAGTTTCTGAAAAAGTTACGTTCAAAGTTACGTTCATTATTATTGAACTAAATGTAATTCCATAAATTTTTGGATGAACTATCCCTTTAAAGTGTCTGTGCCAGACCTAGGCCACGTAAAATAATACTTGTAAGTCACTGTTAAAATAATATAATTTGCAGCTCTTTATCTTTCGATGCCATCCGACTATTTTCAGTTCTTGCATGGGCCCATGGAAAGAATTATGAACATGAAGCCAATTCTCTGTTCACAAACTTCTTCAAAGTTTATTATTACATTCACACATTATATAGTGGCAAGGGGTGGTGTAGTGGTTTATCCAATAAGAATTTTACACTGCATCATGTAGCAATGTCTAGCAAACAAAGGGTTTTCCTTCCTGCTAGGATGTAGAATACATCTGTGTGTTATATAAAATGGAAGTATGGCCAAGAAGTTCTGGACATATTAGGAGCACACTTGGCCAAGGAGACCTTTTCTCAACCGAACAATACAGTTCAGTCACTCTAAACTCAATAATCTTTGGGCTTATAGCCCCTGTCCTCTTCTGATAATCTGAATTCCTGAAGAAATATACAAGTGTGTGTATGTGTGTAGACACTGAGATAGAGAGAAGACTACTGAGAGTAGAGAGGGAGAACACAGAAGGGAAGAGGGAGCGAAACGATTGAAAAGGAGTGAGAAGGGAGGAGGGATTGCAGAGAGGCCAAATTACAGAAACATCCGACAGAGAGAATGATATAACAAAATAAGTCAGGTGAAATAATGTAAGCAGTACCATACTGTATATGTAACAGATATTTAAACATTGAATGTATGTGTCTGGCAAACAAGACTTACTACTTTTTTAAGATCAAAAGTTTATAACAAAAATACACATACAGTAAAATATATATAATAATAATCTGAGGATGTTGTAGAGTCTGTGTGCTGTCTGTTTGTGCCCTTTGTCTGCTGTTACTGTCATTCGCTTCAGTATGCTGTTCTTTGTTGTCACTGTTGTCACAGTTTTGGAGGTCCCAGTGGGACGGTGATGTTTGGATGTCACACTGTAAACCCAGATTTTAATTCAACTCAAGAAATTGAGTTCATATTACTTAAATGTTTCTAATTTATTGAAATTACTTGTCAATTCTGAGTAAACTGAACTTTTTCATGTCATTTCTTAATGTACTTGTGTTTTTAAGTCCAATCAGTAGTTTCTACTCAAACAAATTGTGTTTGTATTACTTAAACATGTGTCATTTCTTTACATTACTTAAGAATTCTGAGTAAACTGTACTTTTTAATGGCCTATCTTATTGTAATTATGTGTTTGAGCTCAAACAACTCAATATCATCAAGTTTTTCCTGTTACTAACAAGACTGGCTGCAGCATGGCGCTTCCCGTCTCATGCCGAGACGTGTCCAACTGTTCATAGGGTCAAAAACAAAATATTTTTGTTCATTTTTTTATCCTCTGGCAGATATCATTGTCATTCTCATTGAGTGAAACAAAAGTTAAAATGAGAGAAATCTTTGTGAAACAGTGATTCTCCTCTGACTGTTAAATGATTGCTGAACTGAACTGTTTGTGGTGGGACATTTACAGAGAAAATACTTCCACAGATGTTCAACTTGCTGTTTCAAGAATATGATATCAGCTGTCTTGTTTGTTACAGTGGAAGTAGATATGCTCGCATCCTTAATTCTTCTCATTATCCCTAACATTCAGTAGGTTAAAAAACATTTGAACAAAAAAAAAGTTTATACAATAATTGACATTTTGTAATACTATGTTTTGTCATTTTCTAGTGTTTTTTTTCTATTATGAATGATATTTATAAAAAGCCATAACGTTTAGTCATGTATAAAATGTTCTGAACTGTGTGTTTCTCTCTCCTCAGGGTACAGTTCTGAGATCTCTGTGTTTGTTCAGACAGGAGCTTCTGTTCAACTGGATATACAGACACAACAACTACCAGAGTTTGAGCTTTTAGCCTGGACGAATAATAAATCAGAGAGTATAGTTATATACAACAGTGATTCCAAAAGAGTAACACCTCTCGATTTCTACAAGGACAGAGTGGTTTTCAATGATGTAACCTTCTCTCTGACTCTGAAGAACATGCAGAAGACAGACAGTGGACTCTACACAGCAAGAATGAGTGGATCAATAAACAAAGATTTGGTCTCATACAGAGTATCTGTTATAGGTGAGTCTCATTTCTTTGTGTGATTTAATATTTTCCTGCATAAAAGATAATTCATAAGTGCAGTTTATGAACTGTGATTATCTTCAATATTGTCTTCAACACTGAACTGTCTTTCACTCAGGATCTATCTGCTACCGAAAAAAAAAAAGTGATTGTGATCTTGGTTTAAATGTGTGTTTCAGACTCTGTGGAGGCTCCTGTCCTGACTGTGAACTCAATCTGGTCCAGCAGTGACTCCTGTACTGTGAACTTCACATGCAGAGCTCATGAGCTCATGATTAAATCCAGCTTTCAGAACAACAGATGCTCTCCACAGGAAGTGACATCACAGATCAACACTCTCACCCTGGACTGCAGTGAGGAATCCATCATCTGTAACCATAGCAACCCTGTCAGCTGGAAACAAGACAGAATAAACATCACACAGCTCTGTGGAGGTAAATATGTTTCAACATCAACAGCAAGGTGCATTTTATTTATCAAGAGATTGTAAATTTATTACGAATACACTGATTTATGAAACAATCTAATATTTAAATCTGACGTTTTTTTCATCCAGAGCCCTGGTCAGTATTACACTTGTAGGCTGTCAGTCTGTTACATGAGAGAAATCGCACCTTTTTGAGGCTAAAATCTGACAAGAATCAAATGCAAGCAAACATGTTTCCACACGACTTGTAATCTGAGCAGTAAACTTACCTTCAGATCTCTCAGATGTCAAACAGGCTGATGATACAGATGATGTTGAGGTGAGCTTCGGATGACAGTTCATCTCTATTCCAGCAGAAGTTGGATATAAAATGTCATATCAAACTCTTTACTGGATATTAACTGTGTTTCATATAGTGTGGTAATCTGTGATGGGTTGTTTTATTTCTCTTTAAGGATTTAAATCATTTAATACAGATTTTATAAATGAGTGTTTCTTTGCTTCCATCATCTACATTTAATATAGTTTCATGAATTGTAATGTAAGCTCTATATGTGTTTGTATGTTGTTTGGTTTTGTTTACTGCCTTATTCAAGCAATACATTTTTATATCATCAAGGAACCAACCTGGGCCGGGTTTCCCAAAAGCTTCGTAAGCCTAAGAAGTTTGTGAAAACAATCGTTCGACTGATCTTAATATTACGGTCTGGTTCCCAAAAGCATCGTAACTTAAGTAGCACTTGAAAATCATTGTAGATCTACAAGTGCTCTTGAGTAATCGTTAAGCCCTAAGTGCTGTATGCCATGTCCGGTAGTAAGACCAGCAGCCTATTATCTGCCCTTATTTTTATTAAATTAACTGATGCACTTATGGATTCTTGTACCTTTTTGTTGTTTGCTGTGTTATTAAACTATGTATAATTGGCAGCACATATAACTAATTTTTAGGTGTTGAAACCCTCTGCTGAATACCTTTCTGCTTGTTGATTGCTTACTAATTTTAGGTAATTTGTGATTGGTCAAACGCACTGTTAACTATATGCGACACCCATCTTTAACCTGCTGCTTTGCCCTCTTGAGGTTTTAATGTGAATTGTTTATTATAAAATAATAAAAGCCATATTTGTATTCATTGAGGTTGTGTGCCTGAGTCTCCTTGGCTACTGAGGCCCAAATAAATTTCGTCCAGTCAGAATCCTGTTGGTCTCTTTCTCTACTCCTATTTGGAGTGTTACAGCTTGGCATAGTTTGGCAGTCTGGACATTGGGCAATAGCAAGGAAGATAGCAATTACACTATCTGCAAAATTACCCTCTACATCCAGTGAGCAGCAGCGGGAAACAGGTTGTTATCCTAATATATCTCAAAGTCAAGAAACAAATTAAGATATGGTTATGTTTCCTTTTATGATGGGAACACCGTGGTGTCAAAAGTTTAATGGAGAACAGTGAAATCTGTCCAATAACTTTCAGGATTGGTATGATACGCAAAAATCAATGTTTAATATAGTATCCTTTTTCTGAGGCAGTTTCAGCTTTAGTAAGTAATCTGTATGGAGAAGCAAAGAGGGAAGTGTTAGCTTTGCCAGCAGCATAGCGTGCAACATTTGAACAAATATTGATGTTTTTGAAAGGTATTTATGGAGACATAGCTCCCCTTGCAAACATTCGTTCCCAGTTCTTTACCAGCGTAAATCAGCGTTGTCGGTGAGGTCAGATTTCTGATGTTGAGTTGTGTCCAAGGTCGCAGGGAAATGTAAAACTAAGACCATTGAATAATGAGACTGTGGAGGTGGCGGGAGAGGCAGAATAGTGTGCAGGATGCAAGACAACAAAACATTTCCCCTGGCCTGTGGCTGTTTCTTTAGATCCACTGTAATTTAGTTCCAAACAACAAGAAATGATTTCTGATTTGTTATTCAAGCATCAGAAGGTTTTCTCAGAACATGATGAGGATTATGGGCATACGGATAGGGTTTTACATGTAATACCAACCAGGCACGTGCACAGGTAGGGCTCAACCTGTGCAGAGCACATGCCCTTTTTGCCCTTACACTCCGAAGTGCCCTTTTTTTGGTGTTTTTTTTTTTTTTCTTTTTTAATCAATGCTATTGGTCACCCTTTACGTCTGTCTGTCTGTTTTACCAAATGAAAATTCTTAAAACGAGCTTGTGTAAATCTTATTCGATCCTCAAGCTGTCAGTAAGCTGATAACTCCGCCCCCTCTATATTCATTGAATCAACTGAAGTTCCACATCAGCCGCACTGTAGACAACAGCTGAGCAGAACAAAGTTTTGCGAAGGGTAAATAAATATCTTGTTGTTTGAATAAGTAATACTAAACACTGTCTATAAAGGCTCATATTTTATTTATTTGATGTCTGACTGACTCACTGACTGAGAGGGCTAGCATTTGCCATCTAGTCATAGCCAATACATAGCCAACACAGCCTGTGCATACAGTTGCATTTCATCTTTTATAAAATGCTAATTTGGCCAAATGCATTTTACCACAGGAAAAACTGAGCGCTCCGTCTATATAGCTAAAAAAAACTAGTTTGTAACCTAGATGAAAATGTAATGTGATGCCCGCAGCGGCAGGCGCCGTCGCCGTTTTAATGGAGCACAGAAAAAAAAAATCACATTTGCACACATTCGCTGGTCAAAAACGATATATTGATAAGTAATACAACAACAAATAATTTGTTTTTACCATCGGAAAATCATAACAGGTCCGCCCCCGCTGTTTCATACTGGAACTTACACAGCGACGAGTGATCCTCGTCACCTAGATAACATATTTCTAAGAAATTTCTTCTTTGATTTATGATTGATGATACTCTTAATTTATTAACATTTAGGCTAATCATGTTATGGTATACTCTCTGTATACTCTCTGTATAAAATGTTGTAAAACGGTTTTACTACAGTAATGTAGTAGTAACTAAAAAAAAAAAAATTACAGAAGATCACTGAAATCTTTATATTTTATCATACAGAATGTAATTCATTATTCATTCCAAGGCTTCATTTATTTGATCCATAATACAGCAAAATCAGTAATATTGTGTAATATTTTTACAATTTTAAATAAATGTTTCTATTTGAATATTTTAAAATGTAATTTATTTTTGTGATCAAAGCTGAATTTTCAGCATCATTACATCAGTACTCTTCAGTGTCACGTGATCCTTCAGAAATGCTTTTCACTGCAACTGTACTTTTCACACTATTTTTATTTATTTTTTCATTGCTGGCTTATTTTAGGGAAAGAGACCTTCAAGAGACCAACATCCCTGGTCCACCACAGTATCAAATTTTTGCCAGATACATGGCTCACAGAAGGTTGCTGTTGTAATTAGGTTTAAAGAAGCCCTTAAAACCCTGTTTATCTATATTATCTAATTATCTAATATTATTATTATGGTTGTTATTAATCGTGAATAAATCTAAAGCTTTTGAGGCTATTATTTTGTGTTATTGAATTTGTCATGAAGATGTGACCATTTCTTCCTTTTATGCAGGCTTACTAAATAATCTTGATATAAAAAATGGGGGAGGGGGGGGGGTGCCCTTTTTCAGTTTCAGCACATGCCCCTCAAAAGGTCTGTGCACGGCCCTGATACCAACAGGTGATGCAGCCCCAATTCGAGATTGTTAAAATAGGATTCCACCAAAATTGTATCAAGAAGTAAGGGGACTCTTAAATAACATGCTTGAAAATGGTATTATTAAGGAGAGCTATAGTCCATGGGCAGCATCTGTGGTGCTTTTCAGAAAGAAGGATGGCACCATTCATTTCTGCGTAGACTACAGGCGGCTGAACACTGTTACTCATAAAGATTCATACCCTTTGCCTAGAGTTGAGGAGTCATTGGCTTCATTGAAAAAAATCTGTGTTTTCAACATTAGATCTAGCACATGGATATTGGCAGGTGGGGGTGCACTCAGGTGACAAAGAGAAGACCACTTTTGTGATGCCAATGGGGCTATATGAATTTAATTGGATGCCGATGCTTATGCAATGCCCCAGGAACTTTTCAGAGAATGGTCGAGAGCTGCCTGGGGGAACAAAATTTTTAAACATTATTGCTCTATTTGGATGAAATCATTGTTTTTTTTCTCCCTCTTTTGAGGCCCACATTATCCATCTAGATTTGGTTTTCAGCCGCCTTGGGATTTTGGCCTAAAGGTCAATATCACACTTTATTATGTTAGTTTTAATATAAAAAAAAAAATCAAGGAAATTTCTCTGGCATTTCTTTCTTTTTGCTGTATCAAAAACGTACCGAAGCGTACCGTGACACAAGTGTATCGTATCGAACATATATATATGAATATATATTAGTGCTGGGAAAAAAATTTATTGCATCCAAAATAAAAGTTTTTGTTTGCATAAAATATGTGTGTGAACTGTGTATAATTATTTTGTATATAAATACACGCATATGAATGTATTAATTTAATTTTTTTTGCATGTATATACATTTATACATAATTTATATTATATATAAATATAAATAATTTATATATAAATAAATAAAAATATTAAATATATACAGGCATATGTGTGTATTTATATATACAAAATAATTATACACAGTACACACATATATATTATGCAAACACAAACTTTTATTTTGGATGCAATTAAAATGAATATAAATATATATGGGGGAGGGGGGTCACGGATTGTTAAATATGTACATGGGGGGGCCCCAAGGAAAAAGGTTGGGAACCACTGTTATAGATGTTTTATAAAAGATTTTGCCCAGATTGCAGCACCACTGAACTCAATGTTGTGGGGGACATCAAAGTGACATACTCAACCTGCCACAGGAAAAATAGTTGGGTGGTCATGGGCAAAGGCACAGGACATCGCTTTTATCAAACTGAAGGAGAGTCTCCTACAAGCACTCATATTGGCATATGCTGATTTTGAATTGCCATTTTTGTTGTATACTGATGCTAGCCACACAGTGTTGGGAGTAGTTGTCAGGGTTTGCAAGGGAGGAACTCAAGTGCAGACAGGGATCGGGTTACACACAGGATTTATTAATACAAAAGGGGAAAACAAAACCCACGAGGGGGAAAACAAGGACTAGGGCAGATACAAAAATAACTAAACAGGACTGATTAGACAAGATAAACAAAGACTCAAAACTAGAGAACACTAACTACAAGTAAACATTCACGGTTATACAGGACACAATATCTCAAAGGGGTTACCAGGGTATAATCACAGGTGAGGAACAATCACAAATCACAATGAACCGACGCAAGACAGAGCACACTAGGAGATCTAAATAGGGGGAACAATTAAGACACGACAGGTGACACAGATAGGACAAACACGACACGACTAGGATAACAAGGGGGGCGGGGCAAGGGAACGAGACAACACAAGCACATGGCCCAAAGACAAGGCCATGTGCTTGTACACAAAACACGGGTCTGCCATGATCCTGCCTCAAGACTAGGAAAAATCAAGGACACGAGGGCAGAATCATGACAGAACCCCTCCCTTAAGGAGCGGCTTCCAGACGCTCCTCAAGGGAACATCAAACACGGGACATGACTGACATGACAGACTGGGACACAGACACAAACCAACAAGACATGACAAATAATAACAACGGCAAACATGAATACACAATGGCAGGGTTGGGGTGACAAATCAAAAAAAACAAACAGGGAAGGGGAGGGGGCGGGACCACAAAGTTCATGGGGGACAGACCAGGGTAGGTGGGAGGGGCAGGAGTCTTAGGAGGGCGGGCCGAAGGCTGACGACGAGGGGTCCGGGCAGGTCTGGGTGGTGAGGGGTGGGAAGGGGTCTCGGGACAACTGACAGAGGACATGACAGGAGGGGTCACAGGACGAGGGACGACAACAGCTGGACGAGGGACGACAACAGCTGGACGAGGGACGACTATATCAACGGGACGCGGGGGGACAACAGGACACATGACAACATCAGCTGGGCACGGGGGGACAACAGGACACGGGGAGACAACATCTACTGGGCACGGGGGGACAACATCTACTGGGCACGGGGGGACAACGGCTGGACACTCGGGACACCTGGGGACAGGGTCTGGGGACAAGACAGGACTGACGGGGACTTCTAGGATCCGGACAAGACTAGACAAATAATCTGAAAAGGCTTTAGCAGCTAGGATAATTGGCATCTCCTTACGAGATGAGACAGACTGTACTAGAGTCTTTGCTGCAGAGTCGGCCGCGGCACTCTCCTCCGCTCTCACGACTGCAGACTTGCATACAGCTCTCTTCTTTGCCGGCTCGGGCACGCCAGCGCTCACCGCTGCTGGCTCGGGCACGCTCACCGCTGCTGGCTCGGGCACGCTCACCGCTGCTGGCTCGGGCACGCCAGCGCTCACCGCTGCTGGCTCGGGCACGCTCACCGCTGCTGGCTCGGGCACGCCAGCGCTCTCCGCTGCTGGCTCGGGCACGCTCACCGCTGCTGGCTCCGGCACGCCAGCGCTCACTGCTGCTGGCACGGGCACGCCAGCTCTCTCCGCTGCTGGCACGGGCACGCCAGCGCTCACCGCTGCTGGCACGGGCACGCCAGCTCTCACCGCTGCTGGCACGGGCACGCCAGCTCTCACCGCTGCTGGCACGGGCACGCTCACCGCTGCTGGCTCGGGCACGCTCACCGCTGCTGGCTCGGGCACGCTCACCGCTGCAGGAGGCGACAGAGTCGCAGGACCGGGAGACCCCTTCTTCCTCCTCTTCCTTCTAGGCCGCGGTGCAGAGGTCACCGCTGGGACAGAGACGGGTTGGGGAAGTTCGGTCTCGGGCAGGGCAGACTCTGACGCCGACGCCTCCGAGGCTGACTCCCACGACAATCGTCTCCCTCGCTTCATGGGGAGACTGCAGGCTGTGGAAGGCGCCTCAGGGCTCTGGGGGGGACTTGCCTGATCCCCCAGGGTTGCCACGGCCAGGACACGACCCTCTGGAATCGTTGGCAGGTGGGTAGGTGGAGGGGACCACTGTGGCTCCTCCTCTCGACCGCTTGCTCCGGAGCGACCTCCCCTGGTCCCCCGGAACACCACTAGGCAAGAGCCCTCAAAACCATCCCGCTTGCTGACTGATGACATCCAGCATTGCCTCCTGTCTGCTGAGTTCCCTTTTGGTCGGTTCATTCTGTCAGGGATTGGTAGGGAGGAACTCAAGTGCAGACAGGATTCTCAACACAAAAGGGTTTATTTACAAAAAGGGAAAACAAAAACCCACGAGGGGGAAGACAGGACTAGGGCAGATAGATGTGTTCCTCATATGTGTTCCTACCTGTCAGCCTTGTGAAAGAGTATTCCCCTTTGAGATATTGTATCCTGTATAACCGTGAGTGTTATTTGTAGTTAGTGTTCTCCTGTTTTGAGTCTTTGTTTATCTTGTTTAATCAGTCCTATTTAGTATTTGTTGTATCTGCCCTAGTCCTGTCTTCCCCCTCGTGGGTTTTTGTTTTCCCTTTTTGTAAATAAACCCTTTTGTGTTGAGAATCCTGTCTGCACTTGAGTTCCTCCCTACCAATCCCTGACAGTAGTATTGGCCCAGGTCCAAGAGGGGAAGGAAAGAGTAATTTCCTATGCCAGTAGAACCACCAAAAAGACAACCAAAAAGAATGATAAAAAAATACAGTTCATTCAAACTGGAACCCCTGGCTTTAAAATGGGCAATAGTGGAAAAGTTTAGGGAGTATCTTGCGGCGTCTCCATTGACTGTCATCTCAAACCTAATCTCGATATACCTGTTTATGTTGTTAAGAAGGAAGGGGCTAATGGTGAGGAGAGGGTGTTGCATCGCAATATTTTAAGCCCACGTAAATTTGATACAGCCTTGCTCTTAGAGGAGAAATGTGTGGAGTTTACACCTTCTGATTCTAATGTCAATCCTGTGAACAGTAACTGCTGTATGTTTCCTTGGGGGACTGTCTTACAGGACCACCACCGGCACCCATACAAAGGTATGGGGGAGCGACCTCGCATAAGGACATTATAGAAGAGCAATTACAGACTGCATCGAGGGAAGGTCCCTCTAGAGTATTTGAGGTGGTTTACACAGGTCAGAAACGGCCTGTTGCCTCTACGTTATAGGATGTGAGGTATTTGGAAATGTGTGGACACATTTTAAGTAGGGGGCGTGGATGTAAGCCCTTAATTTTAGACAAGAGGAGGGGTGACAGGTGTAGCGCCCATTGTATCTGCCTTGTGTACCATTAGGGGAAAAAGACAAACACCTGTGCTGTATTTCTAAGAAAATCAATAAATGTATGAGGTCTGTTGTTGTTAGAGGGGAATTTTGTATGCAAGTGCTTCTGAGCTTCTTGCTGAGGCTACCATGCCGGGATGTTTTTCTGAAACGTGTGCGAAGCGATTGGGAGGGATAATTTGTAGTCTTGGGTTTCCCTAACTAAAGTTCGGCAGCCGCCGGTTGTTTTCCTGAATGCTGTACCCAATGTCCGGTAGCGGGACCTTGGTAGAAGACCTGCAGTCCATTATCTGCCCTTAAAGGTTATTATATAAAGTGTCATACAGTGGTGGTAAGTAACGAAGTAACTTTACTACTTTACTTAAGTATTTTTTTCGGGATCTGTACTTTACTTGATTATGTTTTATATGCATCTACTTTCACTCTTACTCCACTACTTTATTAAAGACAAAGTTTACTTTTTACTCCGATACATTTCCCCATGCCGCTTCAAGTATTTATTACAATGATTTTACAAACCAATGAAAAATTTGGTTTTCTTTTGAAAAAAAAAAATGCGCGACTTTGCGAGTTCTTTGCCAACATACGCTCACGCACGTCCTGATTTTGCCAAGTCCGATGTGTTCCTAGGTCAACATATTTTGTTGACCCTGGAACAACATTTTACTCCAAAAATATATTCTTAACCATATCCCTACACCTAAACCTAACCTTAACCATGAGTAATCCCTAAAATCAGAGGAAATGATAGATGAATGACACTGATGTACAAGCACCAAACACTGATTTTAAGCATAAACTTCACAAAATCTATAAACTGGTTCTTCAAATCTGATTGGTTAATCACAATGTTGTTCCAGGGTCAACAACGATGTTGTCCCAGGAACATGTCTCACTTGGTAAAATCAGGTTAGAGTACGCTCACACAGCAGTTAGTTCGAGATGGAAGATGACCGCTAAAATAGGTGATAGTGCAGCTCTTGCTGCCCGCAATGATCCCGAGATTCCCGAAAGGGATCACCCATGGCCATATCTCAAGGATATGTTTGAATTAATGAAGTCAAGGGAGATTCTTATTGGCTGAAATTTCGGTCACACTTTATTTTAGGGTCCAATTCACACTATTAACTATCCATTAACTAAGACTTTTGCCTCAATTGACTCCTTATTTGCTGCTTATTAATAGTTTATAAGGTAGTTGTTAAGTTTAGGGTATTGGGTAGGATTATGGATGTCATCCATTATATGTACTTTATAAGCACTAATAAACAGCCAATATGTTAATAATAGACATGCTAATAAGCAACTAGTTATTAGTGTGAATTGGACCCTATACTAAAGTGTTACCGAAATTTCTTCTTTGCCTGCCACGGGTGAATTAAATTTCAGTAGCGCTGTGCAAAAAAAATCGAATGCGATTTTCATGCTCATCTCATCAGTAAAGATGCTCCTGTAATTAGAAGTATATCTCCAGCACGTGCATTCAGATCAGGGTTGCCAGGTTTTCACAACAAATCCTGACCAGTTGCTTCTCAAAACTAGTCCAAAACTAGCACAAACGCTTTTCCAGGATAAAAAATTGCTTCCCGGGGTTAAAATATACGTTTATTGGGAGGGTTGCCTTGGTAAAATACACATTTTAGGCGCTAAATATCAAGTTATTGGTATTAGGATTTCTTCGACCGGTGAACATGAAAAACAACCACGGACTTGGCAACACTGGTTCAGGTTGAGCGGCAGTTGCTACA